>NC_135311.1:90745254-91047054 GCF_048772815.1 Callospermophilus lateralis | reverse complement strand
TAGTCCTGGGGCATTCATCCTATCCCTGCTGACAAATAAATTATGTCAGCTTAAATTACTTTCTTAACAATCAGGTCCTCAGATAGTCCTGTGGGTTTGGGGCCATATAAGCTTTTATGAATCAAATATCCTGAGACCATAATTGCCATACAAAACCTGACTTACAGCCTGTTTCTACCCCTCAAATCGTGGCCCTTTGTGTCACCTTTGGTCCAAAGCAAACCACAACTACCAAACAGAATAGATCTCCAGCTAGAAGATAGCTGCATTGACTGATATTTCTCAAATCCACAAACATGTCTGTACAGAATTGATCCTGTTATTAATTGCTATTATAACCAATAGCAAGCAACAAAAACTTAAGACAGGGAAAACCCTCACTAGAGCTTCACCAAAGGGCGTGTAGCCCGAGCTACAAAAGGAGTGTACCAGAATGATGGGTTTGGACCACAGTTGGAGCAGCCTGGCAAGGGCAGGTTGGAGAACTGAGGGTTCATTTAATGAATTCTCGATAGTCTATTCCTTGATAGTCAATAACCTCAAACAACTGGAGAAAATCCAAGAGAAGGAAGTGCAGATAACATTATGTGCCAGGAGTGGATACAACATCCTAAGAGCAGTGAAAGACATTTCAGATGTACACTTATTTCCCACCCCCAGCCTCCACATATATCAAGAATATAAGATTCATGGACTTCAGAAGTTGCTTTCTGGGATATTTGACTTGGGTTCAGGGTGCCACTCCCTGTCTTGAATGAAACACTTAAGCAATAATTATTTCCTTGGAGTGGTTTGTATGAGACATCTGGTTAGTGTGGTTTGTATATGAAAAGGAACTCCCACATAGAATAGCACTTCTCAGAGTGAAGGTTTCTTTTATCTCTTGGCTCTTTGCTCTGCATAAAAGTAGTCCATTGTCTGCCTGAATTTTACCACCCAAAGGGTGAAAATCGGAAGGTTCCCATTGAACTGATTTCTTTGCATCTCCATGGTGTATCACACGGAGGGACACTTGATTGGGCCTGTATTTCTTGGCTGCACATTGAGCCTTATTTCCATTGTCCCTGGAGTTAATTTTGAAAATATGGCTTTCATTTAGAGTTGTTAATATAGATAAGCATCCCTAAACTATTTACTGGCTTCAGACTTTTCCTGATGGAGTAATCAGATGTCTGTGTGAAAGTGCCCACAGTCCAGGAGTCAGTAACCAGTAACCAGCCTGTGGCAAGGTGTCCTTCCTCATCCCACTCTGTCACTAACATCATGCATGTTACCTGTGGCTATCAGGAAATCAATGCAACATCTTTCTATTAACATTCTTCCAAAGCATAATCTAATTAAAATATAAATAATCTTTGGGAGAGAATTAATGATCTCATTTTTTGAAGTGTATGTCTGATATGCCTTTCGTTGCTTTATGTACTTTGGCATGGGATTTAAATTAACTGAGAATCATAAAATCTTGAGCATTCTGGGCTGGAAAGAACCTAGCCAGATTTCCTCAGAGTAAGTCAGAAAAATATATGAAAAACCCCACACACAGGCCTGGCACATTGTAAATCAGCAGTAGATGTTAGCTGCTGCCTGCTCTCCCCAAGTCAGGAAGAAAGTAAAAGGTTCATGTGAGTTGCCGAGGGCTACTCAGTTGGAAGGTGCTAGAGCCAGGATTAGAATTCCTGCTTTCTTATTCATAGTCCAGTTTTCTCTCCATTGTACTATTCAGGGCTGGAAAAAATTAAGTGCCGTGGCCCTCCCTGTTCATATCACCATCTCCAGCAGCCAGGCAGAGAATTTCTTATGATCTTTCCCTAAGTTATGGGCCATTGGAATTTAGGCCAACAATATCATTTCCCTCTGCATTCATCACAGTTTTCTCACTGGAATTCTTATGTCCTCCAAGCAGTAATGTGGCTTTCAGAAGTCATTCATATAAAATCATTAAACCTTTTTCTTGCACCAGATCTCAAGAATAAGTGATGAACCACATAACCATGGTTCCTGGCTTTCCAAAGCTTACACACAGAGATGCTTATCTGAATTAGCAACTCTAAATGAAAGTCATATTTTCAAAAAACAACTTCTGAGATGAAGGAGATTATGTAATATGTTTAATTTCCAAGAAGTCATTGAGAAAATTGGGTGCTGTAAGCAAAGATGGACAACATTTAGAATCTCCTAGTTTACTCTTTCCTTTCACAAAGGCTTCTTTGGAACTCAGGAATAGATGCAAAATAAAATCATTAAAAATGGATTATTAGTCCAATGAATATGCTTTGAATACCTACATCATACCAAGTATTATGCTAGATTCTAGAGGTACTACTATGAATAACCCTCAGTCTTACATTTCTCACAGGTAAGTTGGGCAAACAGACAGAAAAGTGGTAAATGCAATACACTGTAAGCACAGCAATGATGGGGTAGACTCAGGAAATATTATAGCACTGGACAAGGGCCACTCGTAGGCCCTGAGTGCAGTCCCAGGTCACATGAAAGAGTTAGCTACTTAAAAAGGAGAAGAAAGATGTTCAACTAAACAAAACATATGCAAAGGCACAGCCATAAAGATCATGCATGTTCAAGGGACAGTGAGACATATATAGAACCAAGACTGTATGTGAAAAGGAACACATTCCTATGGAGTATTTGGTTCCTTAAATCACTTTTATACCAAAGGTCCATCCAATCAAAAGTCTGCCAATTCTTTGGGAGTTCTACTATTTGCCAGGAAGCTGGTGGGTCTTGCATAGGATATAAAGAACTGGATTCTGCCATCAGTGGATCACAGATTATTGGTCGAGATATATGTACCTATATGAATCATAACATGGGAAAATGACTCCAAAGACACATTAGAGTCTAGAGGAAGAATGATTTTCAGCTGAGCAGAGTATCCTTTGAGAAAGATGCTTGGTCTTTGAATAGCAGGTGATATATAAGGTGGGAAATGCTTCCCTGGCAGAGAATGACCTGAGCAGTGGCAGGAGACAGACAACACATATTCAAGGAAAAAGAAGTAATCAAGTTTGGCATTGGCCAAGCATGAATCAAATCCTTCCCAATCCACCTATCTATCCATTCATTCATCCATTCATCCATCCAGTTATTATTTAATTCAACAAGTATTGCTGAGGGATCGATAAGTGAAATACCATTCTGTATGCCATGCTGGGATCCAGGAGTGAACAAGTCATTGCCTACCCATATACAGTTTACCTTGAAGGAGTCATCTATTGAACTCTAATTAGGGACTATTTTAATTACAAGTTTAAAGTTCTACAAAGGAGCAGTACAAGATGCATAGAACACATAGTCAGTGGTTTGAGAAGAAATGTCAGGCAGGAGGAATTCAGATAAGCCTAGAAAAAGTATGTTGATGCGTGAGAGTGAAGGACTTTGAACTCAAGGCCAAGGGTTTGGAATTTAATCTCTCAGTTTTCCTGAAAAACAGCCCTCAGTATTCACGCAGGTGTTATCAGCAGAGGGTATAAAGGAAAGAGCTTGCACTTTGGATTCAGAAAGACTTGGCTTTGAATCCTGCCGGTCGGAAACCATGTGTGCTTTAATAATTTCTCTGAGCTTGTTTCCTTATCCTTAAAATGCAATAGTATTCCCACCAAAGGAAGCAGTGCAGTGTCTTACAGAGAAAATGATCATTGGATGATAATTTCCCTTCTCTTGTCACACATGAAAATTTGGTGCCACAGAGGATTTGAAAGTACCTGCCTAGCCAGGTGTGGTGGCACACACCTATAATCTCAGCAGCTCGGGAGGATCGCGAGTTCAAAGCCAACCTCAGCAATGGGAAGGCACTAAGCAACTCAGTGAGACCCTGTCTCTAAATAAAATACAAAATAGGGCTGGGGATGTGGCTCAGTGTTCTAGTCCCCCTGAGTTTAATCCCCAGTAGCAAAAAAAAAAAAAAAAAAAAAAAAAAAAGTACCTGCCTAGAATCACTCAGCCAGGAAATTAGTCCTGAATATGGACCCTATCTACAGTCTATAGCTACAGTGCATGACTATGTAGAAGCTGGATTACCCATAAGGGATCAGAGATTGATAGAGTACTTAGAAAAACAGTTATGTAGGAAAATCAGTAGGAAGAGCCTTCTTTGGCAACAATTTTGTAGGTCTTTATCTACCGTTCAGAATTTAGCTTCTTTGGCAAACTTCTCTGTGCCTGGGAATGCACAAAGGAGTAAAAATATGGATTCCCAGGCCTCATCCCAGATATACCGAAATGGACTTTCAGGGATAAAGAAAGGGGATTCAAGAGACCCCCCAAATGTGTCTGATGCTTATCCATGTTTGAGAGCTTTTGGCCTAGGGTGCCACTCTCTTGCTCATTGCCAACGTTCTGTTGCTCCTTAGTGGGATAGAGAATCCTTAGTACCAGTAGTTCTGAAGGAGGGGTCCCCAGACCCCATCAGCAGCACCTGGCAACCTATTAGAAAGGCAAACTTTCAAATACAGCCCAGGTCAACTGAATCAGAAACTCCAGAGGTAGTGTTTAATAGAATGTTTTAATAAGCCCATCGGGTGATTCTAGTGCACCCTAAAATTTGATAGCACTGCTCTAAGTTATTCCTGGGAGATTCTCAGGAATCTGGGGATCCAGAAGAATTCTGCCAACATTAGTTCTGCAAAGCATGAGGCTGGTGAAACCAGCAAAATTAGGGGAAGAGGTACAGAATTAGAAAAAGAAACAAAAAGGAGAAAAAGACCCACTATTAGTGTAACATGGGTTTGTTTGCTTGTTTCATTTGAGTGTTGTTATCAGGAAACTTGCTAGGATGAAGAATGATGCCCCAGTTCCTCCATGAAAAGGCAGTTCCCTAAGTTAAGCAAGCTGGGTTACTGTTACTTGTGGCTGGGTGACCTTTAGCAAGTGACTTCAGCTCTTGAGTTCCCAGTCTCCTGAGATACAAAAACTGCAGGGCCTGAACTTTTTGCTCTCTAAGGGTTCCTTTCTACAGCACTATCCAAAGGAACTGGGATTCACTCTGACATTGGAATGATGCCTGAGCAAATGTCTCCTCTTCTGAGAGACTCCTGGGACAGCAAAACACCAAACAGAGGGGCTGACTAGGGACCTGGTAAACAACTTCCTTCCTGAAGAGTGAGAACATCCTGAGGCTGTGCAGAGGGAAATTCCAGGCCATCTGGATGTGAGAGAATTGTAGTCATCGACCCACGTTACAGGAGCCTGCCTTCCGGAGATAGCATTATGTCACTTGATTGCTCATTATGACCTGGAAAACTCCTCAGTGATCACAGTGGGGTGGGAGCATTAATACACGAACTCAGCCCTTCTTTTCTCATTCTCCACAGGAGGTCCCCCGCGGCTAGTCAGCCTCCTGTCTCCAGAGTCAACCTGCAAGGTAGGCCGTGTCACCAGAGCTATCTCCATGTTTCAAAATAAGAACTGTGCCTCTTATTCAGAACTGCCTTTGGAATAACATTTGTTTGCATGCTGTGGCTCTCAGAAGAATGTCTCTTGGTGACTTTTTTCAGAGGTATACTAAAGCTTCACTTCATGCCAAGTAAAACCAAATTAAAAGCAGTATTAAAAAAATTTGCCCATTTTATGCGCAGGCTTTCCAACTGTGATGGATGGAATGAGCTGCTCTTTCCCACCAGAGGAGCAGCCATCAGAGCTGTGATAGAGTGCAGGTTGAACTAAGCCTTTAGGCTTCAGTGAATTCCAGGAGAGCTGACCTCAGTGACCCCCCAGGTGCCCACACTGGCCTCAGGGGTTCCAAGTATATGTTAGTGGTTTCCTCTTAGCATCAATTATAGCTGTCACTACACCTACATCCCTACATCTTTTCCAGGTGTGAAACCGAAGGTTCTTCCAGGTCACAAATCATTTCTCGTGGAGATTTTCAAACTTTGTTCCTCCAAGGTGTTTTTTTTTGTTACTTTCTTTTAAAAAAACCTAATCTCTCATCATTCAGTACTGTGCATCTGCTTTTCCTGCACTATTGAGAGTGATGAGAGGAAGGACCACCATAAGGGAACACCATGCAGATGAGTTGAACACAAATTATTGACACAATACACAAACCATTAGATCACCTTTTTTGTAAGTCCAAATGCAGTTTTCCCCCTTGATCCTGCCCCACTCTTATAGTAGTGAGTTTCAGCAAAACAACAGAAGAAACTATTAAGATGAACTCAAAGCATAACCACCTCACATCTAATACTGCCTCTCACACGATTCCATTTCTAGCAGCACTGTTCCTTCCCCTTTAGACTTAGCTCTTCCCTACCTGGAAGTTCTGATCTCATGCTAGTATTATGACCATAAGTATCACAAAAGTATCACAAAAGCCCAACTTCTAAAAGAAGAAAAAATTTTTGAAATTTTTCTTTTTTGCGATTCCATTTGCTCATTGCTTTCCAAAGTATTTATGGCAGACGCTTCTAAAAATATTTTTACAAAAGAAAGATTGCAGACAAGAATAAAAGTGAAAGAAAGACATTAAATAAGGGTGAGTTTACTCTGGAGCCCCATGATAGGAAATAAATAGAAGTAAATAATACTATTAACTATGGACTTCAAAAACCTAGGGTGCTGGATGTACTGTTTCCTTTAGAAGTTTTACAAAAAGAAACAAAATAGAGTGTTTTATCATGTAACTGGTGTTGCAAACTTGGAGATGAAAGGAGCTGGGTTTGAAACATCAATCATTTCATCTCACTAGCCGACCAGTCAGGTAACGGCTGCTGGTATTTCTGTTTGCCAAATTTGCTAAGATGTTTTTGAGATCAATTTGAATATTTAGACTGTGTTTCCTTGTTCTTGTGATATATACTGACAGATATTAGGACAATATGTGACATTTATGGTTCTATGAATTAGTTCATTAGCCAAAGATGCTGTTGGAAAGATTGTTTTGTGATTTTTGGCACAGTAACCACAGCTTGGCAGCTAGAGATTCTTTTGCTAAATTCCTTTAAAACAATGGAGCACAGAAATGACAATACCACTTAGGCAATTTGTTTTTGTCTGTCTTTGTGGCAAACTACAAAAATCCTGGCTTTTCACTGGGAAGAGAATGTAGTGATACCAATTATTACGTAATTATGGGTTTCAAAATCTTCTTAACCACAGTCAGAAAAGGAAGGAGGAGACACACATCCCGTGTTTTGTTCTTATTATCAGCTTAAATAAGTCAGGCAGATTTTTCCTGTTATTTTAATATTTATCAGCATATGACAAAGAGGTGTGTTTAAATAGAAACTTTAAAGGGGAATGAAAAATAAATGGCTCAGAGCAAACAGAATAGAGAACCAGAGTCGCTGCTTTGAAACATGATTTTTCATGATAATAAGATCAGATTTTCACTTATTAGTACTGTACTCATGTATTTCAATTGAAATCTAAAATAAAAGATTTTTAAAAATCCACAATCATGTAAGCAGATTTAGCAACAAAGTAGTTCATTAGCAAAGCGTGATTGATTCAGACAACTGCTTTCTTGCATACAAGCAAGTTTGAGAGAGAAAAAGTGGAATCCTCTTAAAAGACAGCTTCTCAGTGTTCTCCTACTTCTTCTCTTCCTCCTTCTCTTCCTCCTCTACCTCCTTCTCCTTCTGTTTATCTTCTATATAAATAAAGGAAGTACAACTCATTTTAACAGCTGACTTTCAGAAGTCAAAAAACTGAGACATTTATTCTTGCAAATTGATCCTTGAGGCAAAAGTCAAAGGAAATCTCTCAGTTTGAAATACATTTTTTTCCTCATTGTTGAACCAAGCTAATTCTCAGCTCTCATGGCTTAACACAAATATTTCTTTTTTGAAAAGACATTTAAATTTTTTTTTGGTATAATTGGTCCTTTATTGTGTCATGGCATTGATTTAATTCTGCGATGCATTGTAACTCCTGGCTGGAATGGCTTGTCCATTGGAGCTGAAGCTCCTGAAGGTTCAGGCTGTGCTATATTCCTCTCTTTATCATTCCCAGTGTATCAACAGTGATTTTCACATGGTAGAAATGCAATAAATGCTGAATCAACCAAGACAACCACATAAAATGTGGGGACTTTAACTGAAGGAAAATGCTCATAAAATTAAATTTTTAATAATGAGCCAGTATTTTTATCTCTGTGACTATGAAAAATATCCAGTCATGTTTATCTCTCATATTAAAATCAATTGCTGCATTGAAATTTAAAGAGGTCCATCCTATAATTGTGCATACATGTTCAGTGTTTCTGTACATGTTCTGAATAAAAAGAGTTAAATCTATCTGGGTGTAGTGATGCATGCCTGTCATCTCAACTTCTCTGAAGGCTGAGACCAGAGGATGCAAGTTCATGGCTAGCCTAGGAAATTTAGCAAGGCCCTCAGGAACTTGGCAAAACCCTGTCTGAAAATAAAACAATAAAAAGGGCTGGGAATGTGGCTCAGTGGTAGAGTACCCTGGGTTCAATCCCCAGTACCAAAAAATAGACAATATAAAAGTCTTGAGGAGGAAAACTGAGAAGAGTAATGATTTTTCAACCCAGGAAGAAGAGCAATGTGGAAGCCATATGCTCCCAGGTTGAGGAAAATCAGGCAATAAATCCTCCTAGGGGTGTAGAAAATGCAAATTCTGGAATCTAATGAGCATCTCCATTTGTCTCACATTTTGCCTTTTCACAAGCTTGAAATCCAGGCTTTCTCTGTGTGGTGCTCAAGGATTGAAACAGAAAGTTTTAAAAAATAGAAGAGAGAAAACTCTAAAACAAGGCAGGAACTCAAATTCTGTCACCTATATGTATTCAAAATGGAAAACTGAAATAATTTACAGGATTTCAGGCCCCAAACTATCTTCAATAGAGAAAAATCACATCATGTAATTTTTTAAAATGAGTGCACGTGAGGTTATGTGATCATTATCTCACTTTTCTCATCTGTCTATCCTTTATTGTTGCACATATTTTATTAAGGATTGTAGGAATGTCATTAATGTGAGGATTTACTCTGAAAAACAATTACCAAGTGATCTCTGCCTTTGAAATGATTCTTTACTTTATAAAAGGATTGGAGAATTATTGCTCTTAATAGTCAGCACCACTGAGTCATATGAATGTGACTTGATTTATAATAAAATGTACCATATATAATATTTTAACAGTCAAACTGATGTGTAAAGTAGGATGTTCTATACTATTTTTTTGTTCTAGAATTTTCCATGAAACATGTTGAGTAGGAACATCACTACTTGTGGATCAGATATTATAAGAATAACTCAGAAGTCCATGGCTCATCGGAAATGACAGCAAACCACCCAAATGACTAGGAAAATCGTCTTAAGGACTTGAGCCCATACTGCTGCAGGTGCAGTCTGTCTCAGCCTGGGTATCTACAGGCTTGGTTTATGGTGGTTTCTAACATTAGTCAATTAGGATGCAGTTCCAGAAAAGACTGTGTTCAGAGAGATAGAATGAGGTAGTACAGCATTTTCCAGTAAAGTCTGAAATGGGTTGACCTACGTGAAAAAACTGACTTCGGTAGGTTTTTTCCAGTGCTTCAGAAAATATATTTCTTCTGATATATATATCCAGGCTATTCTGAAGGAGGAAATGACTCTTTACCAGTTGACAAATGAAAGAAGAGGTTTTCTCCTGGAAAGCCTATTTTTCTATGTGGGTTCTTCCCATATCTTTTCTTGATTATGAGTATTTCTGAGGTTTGAGTGGAGGTACCAGATGCAGGATCTGTTCAAGGAGTAGATGAGAGCTCAGTTGGATTGTCTTTGAGTCTAAGCAATTCAGAAAGTCAAAACATTGATTGATTCAGTTCTTATTCTTTGCCAGAGTTTCCAAGGCCTGGAAAGAGAAAGGGGCACAGGGCTGTCTGAGAGCTCCAACAATGGCCTGAGAGCTCCTCTATGTCAGATGACTGGAAATGAAGCCTAGCACAAGCGGAACCTTTGCTTGGTTTCTACATTAAGCAAGAAATGTCAGGCAGGATTACAACACTTATGGGCAAATAGGAATAAAATCAATCTTGTTACCAAAGGCTGTGTCCAATCACAATAAAGGACAGATTGGAGGAAATGGCAAATAGAAAAAGTAGAAATATCAAACTATGTTTTCCTCAGCATTTTGAATGCTATGTGACCTGAATTATTGGGATAAGTGGCTTAATTACCCACCTTGAGTGTTTAAGCAACCTGTATACAAAATGATAGGACGAGTACACCAGAACAGTCCCAAGTAATTCTTAGAATAATTCCCTAAATGGTTGTTTTGTAAGAGTTGCTTTTGTCTAAAATAGCCCTCTTGTGAAAGTTTACCCCAGAGCATCAACCTACTGAGCTGTTTATATTGATTTGTAATTATTTCACATGTCTAAAATTAAGTACGGACAGTGGCAAAAACATTAGCAAGTTAGCTAAAGTGTGAATAGTTAAAATGTTACCCTTGAACAAACATTGCCAAAAATAATGCCCTGTTCACTGGCAGCTAATTTTACTCATTTAAAATTAATTTCTAAATTTAACATGAATATTTTTTCATATTAAATGGAACCTATGAGACCTGCAGCATCTAATCGCTCACCAGCTGCCTAAAGAGTTGAGTTCATTCCGCATGGACTCCACTTCATGTTTTTGTACTGCTGAGAAACACCATCCACCCACCCCCCTTGAAAGTTGGAATCATGCATGTTAGTAAGTATTTCAGTTATGCTATTGACGTCAATGGAGTCATTAAATAGATTGCTGGCCCTCCCAGAGGCAAATCACTGCCAGGGACCTAGATACAGACACGTTTTTTACAAAGACAACCATCAGGTTTTGCTATAGCAGTAAGCCAGAGAAAGGGAAAAGTTTATACTGTAGCAGACCTATCTCCAAACAGTTTCTTTCTTTCTTTTGCATTTTAGTTCCGGCCTTTCTTTCTCTTTGGTAACATATAGTAGGCTCAGGAAGATACCCAGATATTATTCCCCGAATGTTTTGTGTGCAAAAGTATCTTCTGTAATTAAGACCATGACAGGAGGCATCCCACTTCGAAAAATGAGCCTCACCTTTTGCTCTACCCAGCCGATCTTGATGTTTATTTGGTGGCTTAAATTATCTAGTCCAATCGCAATTGTCTGCCAGTAAGGTTGTGTTTGATATATGTTTTTCTAAATAAACAGCTTCCTACACACACACACACACACACACACACACACACACAATTTGTCCTTTTTGCTGCCTCCATGTGGCTCAAACTGCTGCATCTATGAATCAACCTTTCTTTATGCAGCCAGCACCGTCCTGGGGCACCGGGGCTGTGTAGCAAAGGGAGGAGGAGGCTGGGAAGAAAGATTCCCTTCTCCTGGCTGCCTCATGCAGTGCTTCTGCAGGAGGCTGTCCACGTGCCTGTGTCCTCCCAAACCCCAGCTGCTGCCTGCCTCAAGCCTGATCATGCAGCTCCCAGGCGTGTCAGAGAGCCCTTCAGAAAACAGCTGCCTCTTCCTGGATCTTCTTGACAGCTCTGTTTACCTGGGCAGCCTCAGGAGTCAGAGCCAAAAATTCAACTCACACCTGGATGCTTCCACCTCCCAGGCTCAATGTCAGGGAGCCACCTTCAGCAGATTTCTCAAAGTCTGGTTGTCAGAGTCTACCACACACTGGCTGTATAATCCTCCTCTCACTTCAGTCCCTGTCCTGCCACTCCCTGCTGCCCCAGGCTCATCACTAAGCATGCATATAAACTCAGACATCTGAATACCTTTGGCAACCCTTTTTGGTCCATCTGGAGACCCGGATCCATCACCCCTCCACCACTCTTCCTTTTCCTGCATCCTGGCTTTCAGGAGCAACGTCACTAACCACCTCTTTTATCTCTCTTATTGTCTATATAACAGCCAGTGGTTGGTTTTGTTTTTTTGTCTTTAATCTTCCCTTCTCTGTGTTTTCTCCACTGCTTCTCCTGGAGTTCAGTGCGTTCTCATCCTGCACCTGAACCATGACGGTCATTTTCAACTTGGTTCCTAGACTACCTTCCAATCCAGATGCTATTCCGGTTCTAGAACTATTATTCTAAACCCAGCTATAGTTATGTTATTTTCTTATTTGGCTATTCTTAGCCTTTAAGATCAGATCCAAATTTCTTGCCAGGTATGCAAAGGCCCTTGGAATTTTGCTCCTAACTCCTTCTCTGACCTCAGGACCCTTATTATACCCCCATGCACCCCACTGATGGCTGGACTTTTCTGAGAGTACTCTTCCTGCAAGTACTGGCTCTTTGGTCTCCCCGCCTTTTTACCTACTCTTCCCTCTCCTTAGATTGCCTCTCCCCAAAATATCATCACATATTCAGATCAGGGATTTTCTTACACTGAAACTATGAACAAGTTATGTTCTCTAATTCTTAGATTCTAGAGTCAGGAGAAAAAAAAAATATATATATATAGTCTTATTCTAGGCCTGGTATATAGTAAATGCTTACAAAACACTACTTCCCAATTGGAAAGTCCCTTTTTCATCCTTCAGGACTCATCCCATTTGCTGTCTCAGTTTCCTCAACAAACCCAAAATTATTGTTTGATTATGGTCTCAAAAATCTTAACTATTGTACTTGTCATATTATGTTGTAATTATTTTATTAATTTTCCCCTCTTTTAAATCAAGAGCAGCATTCCAAATTCAAATACTAATCCTCTTTTTTTTTTTTTTTTTGTAGCTCTGATGCATAACATAAAACATTATCAATGCCCAATAAATGTATGAGCAAATACAATTGAATGAATGCCTGGCCATGCCTGAATCCAAAAGTACTGTAAAGGAACTAGGTGCATATTTGGCTTTGTTCAGGCCTGCCTAAATATCTGCTGGCTCCCAGGGAATGTGTACAGTGCTGGCATCCCTGGATGACCTTGACTACATGTGATTTTTTCAATGCACTTGAAGTAACCTCTTTATTATATCACTTCAGCACAAAGTGGTCATGTTAAAAGAAATGGAAGAAAACAAAATGACTAAATATGTCGAGTTTGTCAGACTATACGGTATTTTCCTCTTAGTTTCTAGCACAGGACCAGACACAAAGTAGGTACTTCAATGGAATGCTAATTTGGGAATCTGAATCAATCTCTCAGGTTACTTCCCTGAGACTCAGTTTTCTTATCTGGAAAATGGCCTTTTTAATATTCTATTCCATAGGATTGCTGTTAGGATTAAATTGGAAATCCTAGGTAGAGTGCTTATAAGTAAGCCAGGCTGCCTCTTTCAAAGTCCAGCTCTCCTACTGTGTTACTTTGGGTCAAATTACTTCAGATTTTTGTTTCTCATTTGCTTCAGCTCCGGTAATTGGGTTGATTGGGTTGGATATTGCACCTACTTCACATGTTTGTGGTGAGGATTAAACATGCTAACATAGGTCAAGCATTTGGAAAGCTGCCGGCATTAGTGTTGGTAGTATCAGTCCATAAGCAGCCTCACACAACGTCCAGTACAGGGCAAGCCCTCAGAGTATGGTCCATAGAGAACAGGCCTTCTGGTAGCAGTAAGGAACCAAAACAGAAAGCTGTGCTGAGATGGTTCTGAAGGTTCCTGTCTACTTCCCTTCCATGGTAATACAGTAGTCCCCCTTTATCTGTGTTTCACTTTTCATGATTTCAGTTACCCTTGGTCAAGCATGATTTGTAAATATCAAGCTAAAAATTCCATTTATAATTTCAAAATTTTATAGTTGTATGCGTTTCTGAATAATGTGATGAAATCTTGCACCATCCTGCTCCGTCCTGCCCGGGATGTGAATCACCACCTTGCCTGGCATATCCATGCTGTACACTCCACCTGCCCGTTAGTTGCTTTGTAGCCACGTTGGTTATCAGGTGACCACTGTGGTATCATAGTACTATGTTCAAGCAACTCTTATTTTACTCAATACAGTAATTGAGCTATTGTATCATTAGTTGTTGTTAATCCCTTACTATGTCTAATTTATACATTAACCTTTATCAGAGGGATGGATTTAAAAAAACACAGCATTTAAAGGGATCAGTACTATCTGTGGTTTCAGGAGGTCTTGGAATATATCCCTTATAGTTAAGAGGGAACTACTGTACAATCTAAAAAATAAAATAAATAATTTATTTTTTAAAAAAACCCTCTTTCTTTGAAGTTTAAGAGTCTTTTCCCTGCGACCATAAAAATCCAATGATGTAGAAGTAGATTTAGAGCTGAAGGTAGGATTCTCCAAGACATATAGTAGAAAGCCCAAGAGACAGATGGAAACACCAAATATAAGAGGACTATAAGTATGGTGGTTTCTCTTAAAAGCAGAGTGGAAAGAAGAATGCCAAATTACTTAGGATTCTGATGAAATAGATCTGCATTGACTGAGAACTCTCTTTTAAATAAGCAGAGAGGAGGACAGTTTTAAGGTAGCATGATTACAGCTGTAGAGCTCATCACAACTGTACTGAAGTTCAAACCCAGGATTGGCACACACCAATGCAGGCACCGGTTCTTTAATCCAAGCTTCTCAGCAGGGAGAAGGAGAAGGATCAGAGAGAAGTTTGACTCCTTTGGAAAGACTTTGTGCCCTTTCCAGTTACTATGGGGAGTGGGAAAACACCCTCATACCCACCTTACCCTCTTCTCCTCTCTTTAAGAGCAGGTCAGGGCTGGTCTGGAGGAGAACAATATGGACATTTGCTAGGAGAGAAAGGAGGAAGGAAGAGGACCCTCTAAGTTCCCTTTTCTGCCTCCTGCATCCCTGAGACAGCAGGATCCTGGCGGCAGGGTGCATTCTGCTTGCGTACTTCTGATCACCCGCTGGCCAGCACATTATGGAGTCGCCTCCAGAGCTGTTCTCGGAAGCCAGGAGCATTTCAGGGAACAGTTTTCACCCAAGAGAAGAGAAACAAAGCAGGGACTGTCCCCTTGAAATAGAGAACAGGCCACAAGACTCACTGGATCATAGTTTATTGTCTTGACTTCCTCCTGGCCAGAAGCTGCTGACAAGGACCAAAAGTGACTCCTCAGAGTTCTGTGTACTTTTCCTAGCCCCTCTGTGGCTGTTTCCACGGAGTGAGCTGGGGCCATGGCAATCAGCCAGCTCGACGGACGCTTGGAGGCAGGGGGTTAGAGAATGAAGGCTTTCTCTCTGCACCTCCTAATTACCAATTATACTTGGGGACTTCACATTTCTAGGGTCTAGAATGGATATCCCTGCTAGCGTAGCAAACTAGACCATTACCAAAGCTTAATATGCCTGTGTCTGATTTCAGGAGAGGAAAAGGAGCTAGTAGTTATGACATTTCAGAGTGCCAGGCACTCTGCTAGGACCTTTTCATCTATCATCTCCCCTAATTTTGTGGATATTACTGTCACTATTTCATTGGTTTGAGAAAAGGAGTATCTGGGGTTTACTCAAAAGTGTAAGTTAGCAAGTGATGACATCAGAATTGAAACAGATCTGTGTGTCTTGCAACCAGTGCTCTTTCTGCCTGTAAACCATGGACATAACAGCTCAAGGGAAGGAGGGGTGAGTATGTCACAACAGGGGAACAAAAATGTTACTGGATTATCAGCAACCCTAATAACGGCTATTTTTAACAGTAATTATCTATTTTATTCCTTTCAACCATATTGATTTTATTCCAAGCAGTAAGCAAATGCCTAAGTATTAAAAGAAGTATGTTTCATATGTGTCTATTGTTCATTCATTCATTTCTGCAAAAAACATGTGGAAGATACTTACTATATACAAGGCACTACTGTGGATGCTGAGGATGCAGTGAGGAAGGGAATGCATTTAGACAGTGATTTCCTAGAGCTTACAGTCTACCAGGTATCACATGAATAAATGAATGATTGTACATTGGATCTTTGTAATGAAGGAAAGCACAGAAAACTCTGTTTTGGGCTCACTGTTTCATCTGTAATGGTGGGAATAACACCAATACTTACCAAAAGGGTTATGGTAACAGTTAAAGGAGTTATTATATGTAAATCAAAATTTATAGCACCGTCTGGCACCTAATAGTATTTAATATTTGCTGTAATTATTATTGTCATTAGTTATTAGGGAAATAAAGTAGATTAGGCAACAAAAAGACCTTTGTGAATAAGTGACCTTGCACTTGAGACTTGAACACTGATAAGGAGCTGAGGTGGGTGGATGAGAGTAACCGACATCTCAAAGGTACTTCAGCCAGGGACTTGGCTTGTTAGAGCAATGGTGAGGAACAAGGCCAGCCAGACTGAGAGAGGCGAGGTTGGGCAGAGCATCTGTAGGTCATGGCAGATGTGTATTTTTATTATAAATTCATTTGGGAGCCATTAAAAGATTTTGAGAAGTAGGTAGATATGTCTGACTTGAATTTTAAATACAAAGCTTCTCTCTTAGCTCTAAGTGGGGGTTACTAGCACCTCCTGAGTGCTCCCCACTACTGAGCTTCTCTATCCAACTGTCAGCTCTTGACCCTTCTATCCACCTAGGATTAGGATGGCTTTGGAGTTCGACTGCCTGAGTTTAGGTTCAGTTCTATTCTTTTCTTTCCCCATGATTGTAGACATTGATTCTATACCTTTGGGCAAGGCTTTATCATCTCTACAATGGGAATAATGATAGAATCTACTGCATAGAATTGTTATAAGACAAAAATTAGTTCATTGTAGGAAAAGTGTATGGAACAGTGTCTGGCACACGGAAAGCACTAAATAGATATTAGCTGTTTTGTGTATTTTCTGCCTATTTTCTTGATTCATTACATCATTAGGCTTGACCCTCAATGCCTGGCACAGGACAGGTGCTCAAAAAATATTTATTGAATAGTGAATACACAAAGAAAGAGAGGTAATGCAGGCAATTGGAAGTAGCAGGGGAGAAAGATTGCTGTCCTTTCTGGAAAACAGGCTTCCTGGAGTCTGTCTTGACAAGGAGTTTGCTTCTGGGGACAGAGAAACTTGAGTGACTTTGCAGCTGCCCAGCTGTTATAGCTTTGGGGAACTTGAAACAATGTCCATGGGACAAAAATTTGTTTCAAAATCTGTGATGCCAATCTGCACTGCCATCTGCACAAACAGAAAATTGAGCTTATGAAAGAGCTTTTTCATTCTCTTAGGCGATGTGACTATTTCTCTGGAAGGCAAAGGCAAGCCTAAACCTCCAGAGTTCTCAATTTTCTGCTTTTGCAAGATGGATCCACCAAAAGATCCAGTCATCCTGCCAGGGACGGGACATGGTGACTTCCTTTTCAGCTCTCATTGCTACAAAGGTCTTATAGGAACATGGGCTCAGTGCAAGGAAGGACACAAAATACCCTAAATGAGGCGCATGAGCATTGGAAGAGTCTCTTTGTGTATTTGTAAGCTTGAAGACTGCAGGCATTCAGTGCCACAGGCATCTTTGTTTCTTCGTGCAGCTACACGGGGTACTTGCCTTGGCAAACAGCAAATCTTCCAGTTCTCTGAATGTTCTAGTTCTGTACCATGTGTGTATGCACACACAGGCATGCCTGAGCATTGGTCTGTTACTTTTCTTTTCCAGGGAAAAATAGGAGTTCTTTGCATGTATTTTGTCAACACAATGGGGCTCTGTTCTCACTGACCTGCTTTTCTATTATTTCTTTCCCCTCTCATTGCAAGTGTAGCCTGTCTGCTTCTTTTCACCCACAGATCATTTTCTAGGCCTTCCTGAGTTAGCCCTCTCTCTATGCCCCTCACTCTTCCCCAGCCACCTTCTGTATAATATTCTCAGTCTAATTTAAAGTTTGATATCTAGAAACCTCCTACAGTTAGTCCTGTCTATTGTCAATAATAACTCACTTCATTCATGTTGTATTGGACCATACGTGTCCTATGTTTTCCTACATCATTCACCCATGTGTTCAGGTAGTATATATTTCTTAAGCCACATCCTTTAATTATGGCCTGATACCGGGAGGCAAGGAGGCACTCTTATAAATTAAGACCCTGATCCTGAGTTTGCACCTTCTAGAAATAAGGAATATGATACATGATGATGACCATATCAGCCAGGGTCTTCCAGAGCTAGGAGTAGAACTCTGGCTTGCTTGGCACCAAGTAAGAGTGCTGCAGATGATACCCACATTCCCAGGTCATGATATTTGCATCTGGTGTTCCAGTCACTTGGCTTTCTCTGGACAATACCAATGACTTCTTGTGCTACATTTAAGCTTTTCCAGATTTTAGAACTAGAATTTAGGAGAAATTAGGAGAAAAGATGGTTTGGGTTCTCATCTTCTTTTAGAGAATTGAGCCAACAGGGAAGTAACTGAGCCTTCCTCTCTTCCAGGAGTGAGTCTCCCACTGGAAGACCATGGGGTTTGGGAATAGGCAATCTTGGCAGGGAGAGGAGGAATTTTTAGGGCAGAACAGAGCCTACCTACTGCATGAAAGCTGCCCCTGGCATCTGACATCACAAGGATAGAGTTAGATTTTTGATCTATAGTGAAACTGGGATATGTCTTGCTTGAATACAAGGAGGCAGCTCCCCACTTTTGGGCTGGCTCTGGAAAGTCCCATTGTATATAATTTTCTTTGTTCAAGTTCTCTACCTTAGGTGAAACTGTGTGACTTAGGGGAAAGTGCGCTGAGCTGGAGATCAAAAAAACCCGAATTGGAGTCCTAGTATCAATCAGGTGTGTGATCTGAAGTCAATCCTTTAACCCTTCCAGACCTGGTCATCTTCATTTTGAATCTTTGAGACTAGATTCCATTTTCACAGAGCCCTCAATCTTCTAGAATGGCCTGTGATCTAGACACGGTGGTGTGGGGGTGTTGGGATGGAAAATTATTTTTCAGAAAAGAAGTAGCCCCTGAGCTAGTAACTGGGGAATCTGGAGTTCCATCAAGCCAAAGTGTTCTTGAGTGCACTGAGCTGGAGCACCTTTCACTTCCACCCTGACATCAGGCCCTACTATGATTCCATAAATCAGTGTGTCTTTAATGTTCTCCCAATCCCTTTTAGCCTTGTTGTTGGTACAATGCAATAGCACATCTTTAGTGAGTGCCTAGGAGTGCTAAAGAAACAAAACAGAAAGGGACCTGGTGCCTCATTTAAGCTTAAAAGCATTTTTGTAGGGAGATTCTGGATCCAAACTGCCTCAGTTTAGATCCCAATTATACTATTTTTTAAGCTAATTACTTTTTAACACTTTTCCACAACCCAGATTTTCTTCTTTCTCATTTTCTTCATCCTTCTTGTTATAAAGAATGTTATAAAGGATGAATGTTATTTCATATAATACAGTGAAAATTGTGCCAGTCAGAGTCATGATGGAATACACCATTGACGTAGTTGTGACAATTGTGTATTTGTCACCCCCCCTTGAGCCAGGCATCTCAGGAAGTTGAAATTGGATCTTGTTCACTAGCACTTAATATATGACTATTAGAAACAATTATCAAAAATATCCATAATGCTTCTGTTATATGAAAAGCCCTCAGATAGATCCTTGGTAGAAACTAAACTCTTTAGATCTTACCTTGGGAAAAAAAATTACCATGCCTTAGAGCTTATTTTAGTGTAATTTGGAGACTTTCTTTTTAAAATATTCTTCCTTTCTTTCCTTTTTCTTTATTCTTTTTCTTTCTCTTTTCTTCACCCTTGTTTAGAAAGGATACCAATGAGTAGGGAGACATTCCAGTATACATTGACTAACTTAATCAGGTGAGCTGTCCTGGAGTGGGTGGTTAGCCACATGCTAATAGGAGGGTTAATCTTTCTTAAAAGAGAAACATCTTTCAGAACTCTGGTCAGACAAGAGAAAGTCATCTGCTTTTATTATGTTTTCTGTATCAGAGAGAGACTCATCCTCTCATTCACTCACTGTCTAGTTCACTAATCCATTCACTCTAAAAGCACCTAGTGAGTACTCACTGCTACAACCTGAATCAGGCATTGTTCTGGGTCATGGAGACACAGGTATGAGTAAGCCATAGTTTCTTCCCTGAAGGAGCTCATAGTCTTGTGGGCATACAAACAGAGGTGGATATATAATTCAGTGTGATAAGAATTTGCCAGAAGCATGAATAAAGTGCTCTGGAAAGATAGAAGAAGGCAGAGAGCTAGAAGAAGAATCCTGTCTTAGGTAAAAATCACACTTTGTACAGGGCTATGCCTAGGAAATTTACAAATTGGGTTTTATGGAATTTTAAAAATTAGTATTTCTTGCAGCTGGGTCCTTCTTATATGGCTAAAATTTTAAGTCATTTCAGTTCAAGTCAACACATTCACTGAGCACCTATTCTAAGCAAGTAAATTAGGAGAACACACATTCATTTTGATCAGGGCCACTAGAATAAGGAATGTACAGGAGATACAATTTGAGCTCTGCCTTGAGGGATGGGTGAGACTTCAAAAGACAAAGTGAGAAATACTATTTTAAAAAGCAGATTAGGCTCAAGCAAAGGTGTAGAGTCCCAAGAAGTGTGGGTTGTTACTGGAATGAAAGTTATCCTGAGACATTGTGAGGGTAGGAGGTTGGGCAGGAAGGATGGGTAGGAAAAAAACTAGAGGGTTAGAAGGTTTGGTTTATCTATCCCACAAGCTGAGCTTTTATTTCACGTGCAGTGAGAAGACACTGCTATTGTTCAAGAGGGTAGTACATTACTGGAGTTATGGTTTGGGGGATGGTTAATATAGCATTGCTGTGGTGAAAGAAAATAGAAGCAAACCTGAAGTTAGAAGACAAGGGAGAGAGATATGAAGTCCCTTTCAGCCATCAGTTAACTGTGTGATTTTGAGCAAGTTTGAAACCATTTTTGAACTTCAGCTTCCTCCTCTATACTATAAGCAAGGTGAAACCCATTATAAACAACAGCAACAATAATCACAGTAATTTTTATTGATTGCTACTCTGTGAGCAGCATTGTGCCAGACCATTTACTTATAATGTTTAAGCCTCAAAACAATGATGTATGTCCTTAAAAAGTTCAATATAAATTAACCTATATGGCCCACCAGTACCCCTCTTAATATCTATACAAGAGACCCCAAGACATGTATCCACAAAAAGGCTTGAACACAAATGATATTATAAGCATTATTTATGGCAGCCAAAAATTGCAAACAACCTAACTGCCTATCAAATGATACTGGCTAGACAAAATGTGCCATGTCTATGCAACAAAACAATATTTACAGATAAGAAACAAACTAAAGATACGTGCTGTATAAGATACAGAGGACCCTCGTAAATGATATGCCCTGTGCAAGAAGTCAGATAAGGATACCATATATTGTATCATGCTATTTATATGAAATGTCCTGAGAAGGCAAAGCTATAAAGACAAAGAATATATTGCTTATTGCCTGGGGGTAATGCCAGGAGCAGAGATTAATAGTAAAGTTGCATGAGGGATCCTATTAAGATGATAAAAATGTTTTTAAACTGATTGGCGTTGAGGGTTACATAACTGAGTAAGTCTGCTAAAAGATCATTGAACACTTGAAAAAGTGAAGTAGATGATCTGCAAAATATGTCTTTAATAAGGTTATTTAACAAATCCAAACTAACTCTGCCAGTTGGACACTATTCTTACTCCTACTTATCATGAGCGTATCAACTTTCCTAGTCTTCCCCCAAAAGTAGTAGAGCTAGGACGCAACGCTCTCCCTGCCTGAACCTGAGCCCGTGCCCTTGGCCACTGTCCATGTTGTATCCTCTCTCATGTCACCCAGTGGTTGTGAGAACTGAATTAAATGTAGGATGCTTGGTCACATTATGCATGGAGCAGGCCATGGTTGGCTCTCAAACAATCATAGCTCACTCTGACTTGAGTGGCCACTGGCCAGATGGAGTGGAGGGCTGCATAGAGGTCCTGTCTGGAAATACCAGAAGCCTACCCAGGATGCTGTTGGGAGAAAGAACAGAAGATGTAGCTGAAGCCAAGTATGGCTGTGCTCTCACGTCTACTAGACTTTCACTTCTCTAAATGAGCCTTTGAGAGACTTGGTTCTGTTAACAAGGGAAGACAAAGAACAGAGGTCTTCCCTTCCTTTGGCAAACAGCTGACACACTTTCCCATCATAAACTTTGTCATTCAGGATGTAAAACCAAATCCAACAACCCAACCCAGCCAGAAGGTTAAATAAATAATTACTAAATAAATAAGAGTTCTTCTTCCCGCACGAGTCTGTGTGGAAGAAGCCACGTGCTTCTGCTAATTGAAGTCTACTAGTTAATTTTTCTTCTTGTTTAAATCTTTTTTTTTTTTGGGGGGGGGGAGAGGGAGGCACTACTTAGGGTTATTAGCTGGAACTTTGAGAAACTGGAAAGTTTTATATTTTGCTTTACATTTTCCCATCACGAGCCCCATCATTAATGATAGCTATGAATCACAGGTAAGGCAGCACACCTCGCATTTCATCTTTTATTTTGAAATGCTCTTAAAACTCCAAAGGCAGAAATGTAGTCCTCAGCCTTGGCAGATACAGGACTAGGTGACTTAATGGGGTTTTTCCCGCATTACTTTCTATGACTGACACTTTGTGGCACTGATGTTCTTGCCGCATTGTGAAACTTTATTATTAATAAATCCACATTTCCCAAAACAAACAAGACAGTATGGCAAACAGTGGGGTTTGCTCTGCATACATCTGAGTTGGTTTTTCATCATTTCCTTGGACCAGTGTATTAGAGCTTCCCCATTGCATGGGTGAAAAATAAACGCGAGAATTCACAGTTTGCCTATTTTGGCAACATAAACATGGGACAATTTGTGGTCACAGAGTCAGGACTTCTTGTTCCGGAGGACTTGGTAGCCAGCGGATGGGGCTATGAGCTTCCTTAGGGAGGACAATGTTGAATCTGGAAGTGCAGAGGACTTAGCCCATGTGGTAGAGAGTTCCAAATACTCCCTGGTTTTATGACATTAAGTCTTTGAGTCACTGTCCCCAAAAAGCCAGGAAAAGCTAGTGTATGTCTGCCCTGGTAATTAAGTGTTCAAGCTTGAAGAAGTTTGGAGAAATCTTAAACGCAGCAAAACTAATACTGCCAGCTTCCTTCGCTGCTACAAGAAATTAACCAAGTCACAACCTATTCAAAATACCTAGTTCCTTGGCAGTAATTTGTAACAAGACCCAAGCACTGTGAGCTGAGTGCCAGGGGTGGGGGGGCGGGCTTTATATGACAATAAAACTGGTAAGTGGTGTTTTTCTCCTTAGTGAAGAACTTCAGAGCAGTCCTGCCCACTCTGTTGGCAAGTTGAATTAATCTCTGAACCCAACCATTTTGATTTGACTCTATCAGAAAAGAAATAGAAAGACAGTGAGTTTTGGAGACTAGTAAATCTGCATCCATATTGCCTATGTGTTAGGTGGAGTTTGAAGTCACCGAGGAAAACGTCTGTTTAAACATTGTGTAGCTCAGAAGCTGGCACATTGCCTCACATTTAGTAGGTACTCTGTAAATATTTGATGCTGAAAACATAAGATAAAGGTATAGCGCCAGCAAAGATAGCCTTTAGTCTCTATTCCTCTGGTAAAATAGAAGTCATCACACCTTCTTCACAGGAGCTGGGAGGTGACCTTTGATGGTGTTGAGGATGAATACTCTGGAGCTTTAATTCTTGGGCCCAAATTCTGGCTCATCATTTGTCAGCTCTGTGGTTATGAGCAAATAACTTGTCTTTGCCTCAGTTTACCAAACTCAAATTGTACTACCTGCCTCTTAGCTTTATTGTGGGGATTTAATGAACTAATTCCAATTTAGTTCTTAGACCAGGCCCTGGTGCATATTATGTTCTATAAACATGTTTGTTAAGTTAAAGAAAACAGAAGCTTGGTTTGCTGTGAGAATTAATGAGTGTTACTATTACAAAGGCCCGACATTGCCAGTCACAAAAACTGCTTTATGAGTAGTAAAGAACTTTATGTTTGTCTCCATCTCCTCAACCAGTGCTTAGCTTGGAATAAATACACAAAATAGAGCATAATATTGATTGAGTGCTATCAAGAAGATTTTGTGAGTTAGAAATATGGGGAAGGGGGGCTGTGGATATAGTTCAGTTGGTAGAGTGCTTGCCTCACATGCACAAGGCTCTGGGTTCAATCCAAACATCACACACAAAAAAAAAAGAAAGAAAGAAAGAAAGAAATATGGGGAAGGGTTTCATCAAGGACAAGGAACTCAAGCTGGGCCTGGGTTAGGGATTAAATGGCAGAGGCAGGGAGTTCACAGAGGAGGCATATAATCTGCAAAAGCTGAAGGAAGGAAGGATCAGGTCACAGTCACAAGATGCTCTATCACCCACAGGACTTAGCCCCAGTTTCTGGGAGAACAATTTGTCATGGTCCAACTTTTTAAGAGAGTTTGGCCAAACCTCTGCTTTAGTTCTACGGTTTCAACTGCTGAATATTAACACTTTGATAGCTGCTTACTCACTGAGTTACTTATGGAGAAAGTACGTACATAGTCCCCATGCATTCTGTGGGGCAGTGGTGAGTAAAACAGAAACGGACCTTCCATCCCTTTGACCCAAAAGAGAAAGACAGACTATAAACAAGGAAATAAACTAATTTTGGTTAAGTGCTTTAAAGGATGTTCAGGGGTTACAGCAGTAGCAAATAATAAGAGGTGACAGAGGGTTATTTAGAGAGGAAAATGGAAGAAGATTTTTCCAAGGAAGTGATGTTTTCACAGAGGCTAGAAAGTTAAGAAGGAGTAAGGGACTGTTCTGGCTGGGGAACACTTCAAAGGCCTTGAGAATGGTCTGTTTTAGAAAGAAGACCAATGTGACTAAAGTGGAGTGAGCTGGGAATGAGTACTAGAAAATGGAGTCGATGGTGTATGGGTAGTGCTAGAGCTTGTGGGGGGCTCATAAGCCATGCTAAGCAGTGTGGATTACATTACGACAAATTAGAAACTGCTCTAAAAATTGAAAAATTATACATTTTGTTGAAACTCTCTCATACTTTAATGTGTATGATAAATTGGACTGTGGGGGGAAAAGGAGGGGACAGGAATGGGGCTTCCAGACTGTGTTGAGAGTTCATTGGAGATTTGCAATCAGGACTACAAAGTGAATCTAAAACATAATGAAAGTGATTTATCACAGTACCCAGCAATCATCTCCAACAGCCTGACTTAATTGGCATCTAATGTGGAGGTAGGGATAATTTCCAATGCCAGGAGTATTTATCAAGCCCATGAGAATCCCCTCCTAGTATCCTAGCCTTAAATGTATTTTCATGAGGCCACTTTGGAGATTTGGCCACAGGAAGCCTTCCACCCACCATGCTGGCCCTCCATCCTAGCATCCTAGCTGTGGTGTCCGTGAAATAATGATAGGCAGAGTGAACTATAGCAGCCCATCAGGAGAAGAGCTGACTGAAACTGTTAGAGACTGATTGGTGAATTTAAACTTTATACCTATAAGAGGTCCAAGCCGGGTGCTCTGTCCTGATCTACCTCACAGCTTGCCAGGCTTCTCAGTGGGGCAAGGGTACCTCCTCTACCCAGGAATTCACCAGCAACTCTCCCATTTGCCAAAATTTCATGAATGGGGAAGGGGTGTTCAATCCTGTACTTGACATGTAGTGCTTTAAAATAACAACAAATAGCAATAGCTAATGTTTATTGAACACTTACTCTATATCAAGATCGGGGCTAAGTGCTTTTATAGGTGGAATTGCTTTTAATCTTTAAAACAACACAGTCAGGTAACAATCCTTACAATTGCCACATTAGAGATAGAACATTGAACTTTATGGAGATTAACCAATTTTTCTAGGATAGGAAGCTAACAAGTACAGAAGTCAAGAGTAGATACAAGGCAATCTGAGTCCAGAGCCTCAGCTCTCTCAGCAAGGACAGTGTGACAGCAAGTCAGGGAGTATATTTGACAGATCAAGTTGCTGCATGTATCTTCTGCTGCCATTCCACACATTTTACCAGGGAAAGGTATGGGGTTTATTTCCAACTATATGAAGACCAGTTTCTATTCTCTGATCTTCTCAAAATAAGGGACTAATTTATTGGGGGCAGTTAGAGAATTAATGGATTTTATACATATATTTAGTTTCTTTTGGAGCATCCAGCCTGTTAAAGAGAAAAGTTTGTGGATTACTGGTTTTTCAGCAAGCCTGGTGACCTACATTAGGAATTTCCCCTGAAGTCAAATGTACTGAAATGTGACACAATATAAACCAAGCTCCATGGGCCCTAAGAACTGGTGATGACCTCACCTTTTCCCACTATGTAATTATGAATTGAGATTTGATCTTTAAAACAAATTCTAGATGATTGAAGTAAATAAGAAAATTTTAGTCTCAAACATCTGGGTATCATAACTGTCTAGGTTATTTGTGGATATACGGATGATAAGGTCTCAATGACTGCCTACTTTGGGGTGGCTGCAGCCTGTGAACTGTCTTTTCTGTACATGAAGGACGTGTAGATTTGCATGGATCCACCCTCACTCTCTACATATAATCAGAGAAAATGTTACTCATTAGTACTGAACTTGATATTTCAATTTCTGTAATAGGGTCTGGGGACTCTGCATTTTTTAAATAAAGCCCCAAATGATTCAAGCTTAAAAATGAATAAACATCCTTTAATTGTTTGATTTCTTTCCTGTCCTTTCCATATTGAGAATAATTAAATGATATTGTCTCACAGGTTTAACTCTCACTGCAATGATAAATAATAAAAGCCAATATCTGATTGAATGCTTACTCTGAGCCCTCTGGTGCTTTATGTTCCTCTTTCATATATAACAAATTCTTAGGCAGAGACTATCACTACTTCTATTATAAAATAAGGAAAATGAAATGAAGGGAGGTTGAGGTCACACACAGTTGTTACTAAAAGGCAAAATGAGAACTGAGAATGTCACTATACCCTTTGAAGGTCAAATCATTTATATCCAGACGTGTATATAAATCACAGCTTTACTACTCACCAGCTTAAATATGGAGTTAATAATACTTATTTTGCGTAGTTATTGTAAAAAAGACAGAACAATATATATAAAGCATCAGGTACACACCTTCCAGGTTGTAGATGCTCATTAAATGGTGGCTGTCATTATTAGATGGAGAGAGCTGCAAGGTCAAGCAAGTACTCCATGATTTTGATTGCCATAATGAGTAAACATGCAATTTAAGTACTTGTCCCATATAAAACACAGTCTTCTCTCACTATCTTCAGTGTCCCAGTTAACCGTGATAATCAGCACTACCTCCTCCTACCCTTTGTTCTTTTAGATGTGATCAGTGCCTGAGATTCCCTAAGACACTAATTCTACGTAATTCCAAAAGTGACATAAATATTTCTGTTGTTTCTCTGTCCTTTCTAAGTAGTTTGAATGAAGTCAAGATATTTTTTTAATAACTTTAGATATTGATGTTTGCAAAGGGCCAGAGCTCCCTGGGGGTAAGTTGAAAACAAACTCAGCTGGAATGTTTGATGACCCAGAAGCCCAGACCTGCTATAATTACCTATTGGGGGATGGCATGGTAACCTCTGGCCCATGGCATTTGGCTTAGTGGTTCTGGTTGTGACATAGGATGATTCAGGTTTTCTCAGGTATACAGGAGAGCTTCACAAATGACCTTTATTGAGGTTCTTGAGGTCAGGCAAGGAAGGAGGGAGAGGAGCACTGGGCACTGTAAACAAAGCAGCTCTCTTTTTACATGGCTTGTTTTGACAAGTGTCCCCTCACATGCAGCAGCCATTTGCTATGGGGCTCTTGGCAAAGTGACTAATATGTGACAGAAATGTAGGGCAAATTTGAAATCCCCTAGGAAATCACCCACCTGAGCAAATGTTATCCATCGGATTGTAGCTCAATGAGTCTATTTCTGGTCATTCACTTCTTTGCTCACTCTTTTTCTTTATGATAATTTTAAAGTTGGTTGAATTGAATATTTACTAAATACCTGCTATATACATTGCATGTACTATGCCAGGTTTATGGAGGATAGAGTCTGGGCTAAAATTATGGACTCTCTGGGATTCATTCTCCTGATCTGTCAAGTAGGAATTTGGACTATATCTATTAACTCTCAAGGTCTGTGAATAGCTTAATAAGGCAATATTTCACCATTGCATCTTCAAAATTTGAAGAAAAAAGAAGAAGGAAGAGGAGAAGAAGGAAGAGGAGAAGAAGGAGGAGGAGGAGGAGGAGGAGGAGGAACCTTTAGGAACCAGAGAAAATAAAACTTGATGAAATTGTATTAGCCAATAGATACATAAGAAGCACAGAATCATAAGCAAGAGGCCATCCAAAACCACATAAATTCTGAGTATGTGATATTCAACCATATACTTGCCTGATAAACTCTGGATCAGATGCTCTTGAAGATTTCTTTCAAGTTCAAAAATCTGTGATTCTTTGATAACTGTTCATGATAGAGGTGCTGCTTTTCTAGCTCAGAGAAGAGAGAGACAGTCTTGGAAAAGGATAACCATTAGGACCTGGAGGATAATCTGTCATTTCCAGCATCAACTTCTGATTGTTTATTCATAGACTAACCTCCAAAACACAATCTTCTGATAAACTCTACTGATAACCAGTCACGAAATCTAATTAATTAAACTACTTCTGTCAATATTTTTCTCTTACTCTTCTGCTTTGCAAGCAGGTCAGTCATAAATATAAAAGAAGCGATACAGTTCAAGTTCTTCCTTTAGAAGCAATATTTTGTAGATATGTTCTTTATATATTAACTAATTTTGTTAACTCAGGATCATCAGATGAAAGCGAAGAGAAATAAAACACAGTACAGGAAAAAATCAAAGAGCAGAGAAATTAGAAAAACATTTATTGAATTAGAAGAGAAAGTGAGGAATAAAATCCAAAAGGGATTTTTAGGGAAAATCCCCCACACACACCCCCTTAGAGGAAAGACCACAAAGGTACAGCATAGGGTGTGTTTATGAGTCATGCCTTGGCTCTGTACCTGGGTGACTCATGTGGTGCAGAACAGTGCTGGGTCTGAGACCTTTTTAAAGGCCCCAAACTTTCTTGGAATTATTTGCAGCTTCGTTTTTCTCATTTCTTTATAATGGAAATATTAATGGCTTATCAGAAATAGCCCTGATATTAGAGTTATCTGTATAGCCACTTAAGACTTAAATTAGATCATGGACTTTGAAATATGAACAATGTTTTAAAAAGTGGGACAGGTTTGTTCTTAGCAGCCTCTTTGTCTCTCAAAGGAATAGATAGATAGTAGGTCCCTAAGGCAACCTGAACAGACCCATGGAAGGTGCGTACTAGGTGAGCGGCTTTCAAACTTTTTTTATCATGACTCACAGTAAGATGTATGTTTTTTACCTCAAGACTTAGTCCCCACATATCCCTGTGTTTTATGAAACAATACTCACTATGCCAGATATTTTCTATTCTGTACCATTTTATTCTTTTGTTTTTAAACAAATGCTGGCCAAGACCTATTAAATAGATTCTATAACTCACTATTGGATATCTAAATGCATCTTCCAATGAAATCCCCCCGAAGAATACACATTATTAAAATACAGCACAGCTGGTTTTTTAGGAACATCTCTCACTCTTCATTCTTCCTGCTACAGTACTTGCAGTGCCTCCAATATTACGCTGTCTTTCACTTCCCCGCAGACATTCTCTGCTCAGAGAGTCAGTACTTTCCCACTCCACCTCCCCTTTCCTCACCAGGCAACTCCAGCAGGTAAAGACTCAAGGGGTGGGGGATGGTCAATGTGCCTTCCTTTCAGGATGTTTAGCTATTTATTTGTTTTCAACATTCTCCTGAACGTTCTGGGCTTATCTTTTTCTCAACCTTATCATGCTGTGTTGTGATGATCCATTGATATGCTTTTCCTTCCCGCTAGACTCCTTGAAGGCAAAAGCCATGTCTTCTTTTATATCTGTAAATATTGGTCTAATGCTTAATACTTGCCTGATTAATAAATTTCAGATAAATGAGAATGTCTTATTGATAGGCTCTTGGTATGGAGTGAGCTGTCTTTTTGATAAGCTGTAGTCTGTTCATCACAAACAAGAAACATGCTTTTATGAAGAATATTCATGTGCCTTGCAGTGCTGACCCCACTGGAGTCCTTCCTTGTTGTTGTTGTTGGTGGTGGTGGTACTGCTGCTGCTGCTAACAGGAGGTGGCATAGCAATGTAGTTAAGAACTCAGACTCTGTAGCTGCTTTGAATTGGAACTTAGTCAAGTCACTTAATTGTTTTAAAATCTCAGTTTCCTCATCTGCAAAATAAGAATAAAAATAAGAATAAAAATCTTCTCTAGCTATTGTTAGGATTCTGAGGATGAATAATGGCATATAACTCCATGAGGGAAGTTCTTGTCACTTTGGTTTACTGTCATAGACTTAGAAACAACGATTCTAATTTGTGGAACCAACGAAAGTTTTAATTCACAGCAACCCTGATGCGGGTGAACCTCTCACCAACTCGTGTGCAGGATTCCTTGGCATATGCATGATGTGCATGAGAATCACTTATGTTCTATGTGATCAGAAATTCAACTCCCACCCTGTGAGACACTGCTCCAGAGCCAACACGCAGTGGGACAGATACATGTAGAAGCATTCGTCTTCCTCAAGAATGTTGCTTTTCAGGCTGGCAAGAATTAAGTCTAGTCATTTCAGGGCTCTTTGGTTCTGTGGAAGTTCTGCAATTCTGTTTCTGAGTATCTACATGGAGATGCTCCATTCTTTCCTCTTTTTCTGTCTCTGTTCTTGTCCTCCATGTCACTATTCGCTGCACACACAGTTTCTGAGTCAAAGAACTGGGATGAATTACGGGATTTCTCAGTGTTCCTGTAGTTGTTTCCCTCCCTTCCCCTGTGAAGATCTCATGTAAGTGCCACAAGAGAGGGATCTCCATTATTGCCTAATGTCCTTTGCTGCTTCCTATTACATGAATGGATATTTGTACTCCAAGATTACATTTTGGGCCTTTCCCATTTTTATTATTTGTTTTGCTTCAAATAACTTGTTGTACCCATAACAAAGGTATTCTTTTGAGCATTTTTAAATTTCATCAGCTTGTAGACATCTCTATGTATCACATTTCCCAAAATTAAACACACACACACACACACACACACACACACACACATTTTAAAATGCAGTTCTCAAATTCTTTGACAAGCCAGGCTGAATTAAAGAATTGCATTGCATCATTTCTATAATATGTTAAATCAATAGTAACAAAGAGAAATCCAGAGAATCTTCTCACCTGCCTTTACTTTCTCATTTATTTGTCCTAATAGTCCTTTAATTGTAGAAGTCATTGTAGAAACTTCTAAATAGCAGAAATAAACAATTCAGATTACTAGTCCACTATGGTTGCTTACCTGACAATTCACAGGGTTGAAAAACATTTGACCACAGGGTTGTCCTATTAGCCACCCTTATTAGAAATAAGATAACTGCTGCCTATTGTATATTAAAGTTGACCAAAAACTGTTTTTGTGGATAGTTCATTTGTGGATGAACTTAGGTACCATTTGGAAGTATACTTCTTCTCACAAATTCTTTGAATGTATGCTAAGAGAGCATGTATACAAGAGAATAGTAAAACTTAAAATGCTGTTAATTTAATGCCATTTTAACTTTAACCATAGAACTAGATACTTTTGTTCTCATGTTGACTTCTGTTCTACAATTTAAGATTACTCCAAAGTCACTGTAGTCACAACATGCTGGATGGCGCTCCTCATTGAAATGTTGAACACAGGAGGAGAAGCATATTTTGAGGGGAAAGAATACACTTTACTAAGCAAATTAAGACAAAGGGAAGCTTCCCTGACTATCTAGTACATTGTACTTAAGTGGTTCAGTTACAGGGGACAGATAGGGTCACAGTACTTCCCAGGGTATAGAGCTATCTGGAGCAAAGAATAGGGCTACCATTTCTGGAACCCTACTGTGTGCTTTTACAATCTGACTTTGAAACTACAGGAAAGATTATTGCACCCATTTGAGAAATAAGTTAACTGCTGCCTATCAAAAAAAAAAAAAAAAAAAACTTTTTGAAGTTCAGTCACCTGTCCACAAAGACACATAATTCTTATTGGGGCAGATCTGTATTTGAATCCAAGCATTCAAAATTTGTGCTTTTTAAAGTAGCCACACAATCTCAGAAGGTTCCAGTTAAACCTGTTAGGTGGCCAGTCAGGAATGTGTTGCATTTGACAATTTTACATTGGCCCTTTACAGATGCTCTCCAACAAATCAAGGGGAAAGGTTCCACACAATGAACTTGAGATATCATCTTTTCAGCCTTCTAGTCTGAATGGTTCCACTGAGGCCAGAATAGTCTCTTAGGTAGATTTGAAAACATTTAGTGACGTGGGAAGTGTTGTGTTCATACTAGCCATTTCTGTAGCATAGTTTTAAAAAATAATAATAAATTTGATTTCTGAATGAAAATATTATAAGAAAAATAAAATATTATAATATGAACTCATAAAAAGGCACAAATGCTAACACCAACCAAATACATACTGGGATCATTCACTCTGTGACACAATCTTGGACGTGCACAGGGATCAATTGTTCTTGATTTTATCTCCCTTAGCCAAATGAGGATATTTTCAGGGATTCTATTTCATTCTCAGAGTCGATGGGCTCACCAGCAACAAGCAGAGTGAACAGCGGAAGCTGATAGTTTATTTGAATAAATCCATTTTCTGTGGATTTTAGTTCTTCTCAAGCCTTCCTGAGAAAAACATTGATCAAAAAACTGAATATTACCAGTTTAGTTCAAGGAACCTGCTCAGCACCTGGAATGCATTCCCACCTGGTGTAGCCTAGAGTTCCTGGCTGGCTGGACTCCCTTCTTCTTGTCCACCAGGGAACTGAAAATCACATTGAGTAGAAAGGAAAATATGGTCCCATGTCACTGCTCAGATATCAGTCAATTCAAGTGCACTCTGTTGATGATGGACTGCTGGTTTCTCAGGGTCATGTGTGTGGAGGAGAGAAGTGACCTCCCTGAGCTTGCATAGCTGATAGAATATGGGCTGGAATTCCCATCTCCTGACTCCCCAGTCCAGAACACTTTCCACCCCTAGTCACTCACTTATTCATACACTCATCTAACATTTATTGGATGCCCATAGTGTATGAGTAACTGTGACTTCAAAGATGAATTAGGCTCAGTCCCTGCACCAGAGGCCTTCACCCTGACTTGTGCTTTTGATTTCCCAGAGGGTCTGTGTTCCATTAGGAACGTGACTCTATGCCAGGGCAGTCTCTCTACCCTGACTGGCTTAGGCAATCCCTACTGGCCATATACGGTCGTATTTTCAGTAACCAAATGTATTTTTTATAAAGGACCTGTTCTATGGGTCTTTTAACTTTCTTACTGGGGTTTCTCGCCCAAATGTAGCAGTCATGATGAATAATATTTGATGATCTCTGAAGATCAACCTAAGGTTGATCAACAAAGAGGCTTCATTTTCTCTCTATAGAGAATAGTATGTGTGTGTTTGTGCATGTGTGTGTGTATGTGTGTGTGCATGGGTATGGACCACAGTACAAGCTACAAGTATACTTTAGGCCTCATGTGGCTGCAATAGTCACTGTACCACCGATATTAGATGAGCATATTTTTTTTCAGTTAGTAAGTTTTTAATAATTTAGGGACATTTTTTTTTTGCACCATCCTTTTAAGAACTCAACTTGGAGCTCCTCTTTAGAGCAACAAGCATTCCTCTGGGGCTTGCTGTGTCCCAGCCCTGGAGGAGGCTTAGCCTATGGCTACTGAGTCAGAGGTGAGGATCCTCAAACCACTTTCACGTTCTTCTGTTATTGTTATTCTTTCTCCATTTGACTAGTAATATTATTACTCCATCAGAGAGGAGGAAGCTGAGGTCCAGAAGTTTTAGTGACCTGCCAAGACCTCAATACTAATAAGCAGTAAAGCTGGGGCCAGATCCCTGGTCTTCTATCCAATAGAATAGGGTTTTTTGTTTTTTTTAACTTCTGTATATACCCATCCACAGTTTTTAAAAACACAGGAGGTACTAGAGAAAGACATTTTTGCAAACACATAAATGTGACCACATAATAGAATAATAACAGCAAAGTGAAATGTTAAAGTTCATTTCAAATGCTACCTAAAACTAGGTCATGAATCCATCCCATAGCCTTTCCTATCCATGGGCATGACTGAACTACTTTCCCAAATGACAGGTTTGAAAGTTATACCCATGTGAGTTGTAAAGACCTTTTTCTTGCAGGGGTTGCTACTGAACTTTTCCCAGGTAATGAATTTGTGATGGAACAGATACAAGTAATATGGTCACTCTTAGCTTTTATAACTCTAAAGAAAGCTTCTCTGGAAGCTGGGAGCTTATTGCTCATCCAACTGATTGACTTAGTCTGGAAGGTGACTATTAGCCTCCCAAACCACATAACTTTGTACTGTTCAATTATAGGAAGCCTAAGAATAGGGAGAGATCAGGACACAGCTTTGATGAGTGAAAACTGGCAAAATTGAAATGCTTCCATATTGCAGTACACTGCCCATATTGGTTGCTGGAGGGTTTGAGACAGGCCTGAAGCAGAAGAAATCCATTAGATTCAGAGATGGGAGATCACGGAAATGCATAGTTCATCCACAAAGCAGCATATCAATTCCTAGGTGGACGACATTCATAAGATCCTTTTCTATACCAGTTTCCCCATTTGTCAAATAAGGGGTGGGGGTGGGGAGAGAAATGTTACAGAATTCCCATTTTGATAAATTTTGTGGATGGTCATCTTTCTGTTATCTGTTACCATGACATGGGCTGTGGTGTTATGTGGACTGAGGGAATCTAAAAAATAGGCTTTTGGCTTTTGATCACCTATTTGATTAACTGTCAGCAGATGATATTAAAATTAGCTTACATTAGCTGAACAAATCTGGATGGGCAACGGAGTATGGAAACAGGGAGTGTCCTGGGTGGTGGCTAGAATTATGTGAAAAATAATAATCCCTTGCATTTCAGAGGTTGCAAAGCACTTTCCCACACATTGTCTCACTGGGTCTCTACAAAGCCCTTTGAGGATATTCTTAGCACCATTTGACAAATGAGAAATGTGATGTTTTAAAAGTAAAAGGGACTGGCCAGGGTTTGCCAAAAAAATGAGGCAATACAAAAAGCAGAATAAAAGCCAAAGGTCTTTCTTCATTGTGCAACATACCAGAGGGTGATTCTAATCTACTATAAAGCTTTCTACCCTCAGTCAACAATTGATTGTAGCACACCATCAACAGGTAATCCAGATACTCTTTCAAGGCCTTCACACCTTCTCTTCTTATATCTCCCCCTCTTCCAATCTCATTGACTGTGTGACTTCTTCAGCTTCCTCTTCTGGAAAGCACATCCTCCAAGAAGGATTTGTTAGACATACCTATCCTATGTGTTTCAGTGATAAACACCACTTTCATTCTTACCCCTCTAATTCAATTGCCTATGTTAAAATGTAACTCCATCTAGGCACTGACTTGTTACTCGTAAGTCAGTCTCAAGTAATTATTTTTTTGGCCTTTGTAGGTGCTAGATAAATGTTTCTTAAGAAAATGCTTCACAGTCTACTGTAGCCACAAGAAAGTTTAATCTCTACATTGCCTTCAGGGGTAAGAAGGGATTGAAGCCTCTTTCCCTATCCCACCCCCAGTTTTATGAAGCTATATTTATGGACAAATAAAAGTTGTATATGTTTTGCTGTATAATGTAATGTTTTGTGATACAATGTGAAGTGATTAAGCTGATTAGCACAATCTATCACCTCACATACATACCCATTGTTTTGGGGGTGAGAACATTTAAGATCTCTTCTCTTAGAAATGTTCAAGTATACAACACATTATTATTAATTATATTCACCATGCTGTACAACATACCTGCAGAACTTATTGGATCCTTACTACTTTGTCCAGCCTAAGCTATGTAAGCAGTTACCATCTCCAGACAGGGGCTCTCAGGAAATCAAACTCAAGCCATTTGCCTAAAATGTTAGATCATTCCCAGAAGTCATCTTTGGAGTTGGAGTAGGACTAAAAGTGTGACATAGATGAAGGTTAGTGTTTGTGTAACTAAATGGGGAAAGATAAGAGCAGATATTTTTGGAGTTACTGGAAAACTGAACCATGACACTGGGCCTACTCATGTGTCTGCTGCTATTCTGGAAACCAAATTTCATGCCAAACTTTTAGCTGTCAGATATCCCTTTCAGGAAAAGACATGAACTTGCTTATGTGGTTATTTATAACCATTTTCCTATTTGGGGTCAGTTTGAAAGGTCCCACAATATCACTGAGATATATTATCTGAACCACATATGGATGGAATATGATAAATATGACACAGGATAAACAAGACCTAGGACTCTCAAGTCATGTCAATATGGAACCCAGCATTTAACCTTGTACCTGAATAAATAAAATCCTTTCAAATACTTAGGAATTAATGAATATACGAACATAACATCATATGAAATGAATTAGTCCACTCTTACCAGTGAGAAAACCATCTGCAATAGTGGAATCTTTTAAAGAACAAGCAGAGCTTGATAAAGGATGGTCACTACAGCCATTGTGGGGAACTTAAAGGAAAAGCAGTCATGGGTAATAGGTACACAAATGGCCAAAATTGTGTTCCAGTAAAGCACAATACAAAAATAGGAAGTGGACCATATTTGGTACACCATAGTTCTCCATGCCCAGAACAAATGGTAGCTACCAATTCCCATTTTCACTATTCTATTTCCTTCTGAAAAATCCTTCCAGTGTTCCCCAATTTCCACAAGCTGAAGCCTCTCTGCTGTAGTCTGAAGAGTGCTTTCAGCCTCCCTGATATTTAATGTTCTTTTTCTTCTCTTCACGTTTTCACATTGTTCTGTGCAGATATCATTCTTCGTATTTTCTGCTTAGTCAAATACAACTCATCCTTTATGGTAGATGTCTTCAGTGGGGTAAAGGGAACATATCAGAATCCCCTGAGAACTCTTTTGACATTAAATATTGTTCTTCTCTCATATTATGTACTCATAGGCCAGTGAAGACAGGAAAGCAGGGTCACAAGATTGTTTGAAAAGGTTCCTCAGCTTATTTAAGCAATTCCCACTGTCCCCTAAGACCACACCTTTATTTAAGTTTTTCCTAGGCCAGGCATTGTCCTGGGTACTGGGGATGCAACAGTGAACTTGACAATAAAGGCTCTTGTCTCTGGAAATAGCAGAGATAGACAATAACATGTGCCCAAAGAGTAATAAGATAATAGAATAAGGAGTGCCCAGAGGGGGAATTGGGAGGATAAGGAGGTGCTACTTTAGATGGAGGTCTGGAAGGCTTGAGGAGGCTGCAACCAGCTAAACCCTGAGTACAGAGATCTAGAGAACTGTAGGCAGAGGGGACAGCATGCTTTCATCTTTCCCTTTTCTGAAAATGTTATTGAACATTATAATATTGCAGTAGAAAGACTCATAAAGATGACAAAAACAGTTCTCTCATTTAGAGTAGTCAGATAAAATATAGGAATTCCTGGTTCAATTTGAATTTGAGAGGAACAAGAAGTAATTTTTTAGTATAAAGACTTATTATAGTATGAGAACTAAAAAAAATGTTGTTTATCTAAAATTTAAATTTAACTGGGTGCCTTGTTTTTTGTTTGGATTTGTTTGTTTGTTTGAGCTAAATCTAACAAGCCTACATTTTACTCATAGGAAAAAATGGCCCATGATAAATCATATCTAATGTCATCCAGCTCCTTTGGAGCTGACCTGGAACAAAATCTGCATCTAAAGCAGACACAATTCAATTTGTTGTTGATATTTCAGAAATCTTACATTTTTTTTTAGTGGTCTTTCATTGGATGGCATATCACCTCTAACTTTTTAAAAATCATACTCTAAGTACAAATCAAGTCCTTAATTCATATTTAGCGCCCCTCTATTGCAATCTTACAATAATGTCCCTTTTCTGGATACAAAAAATGGCACAGCCTCTACCCTCAAGTAAAATAGAAAAAAAATAGCTTATTCAAGTCATTTAAATCTGCTTAGATCATGATAAAGGGCTGCAGCAGAGTTACACAATGATCTGAACATCTGAATAGGGAGAAATGGCTTTCAGTCATAGGAATCAAGGAAACCTTCATACAGGAGTTAACATCTGACATGGGCCTTGATTGATGGCAAGAATTTCCTAAGGGATTATAGAGAACATCATCCAGGGAAAATTGCTCAAAGGAGAAAGTAGTTAAAATAACAGGACTTGTCCAATTATGTGGTTGCAGCAGTGCATAACCAAAGGAGAAAAGTCGGAGATGTTCAACCAGGGTTGTAAAGAATCCTGAATGACAAATAAAGGAATCTTGGTGTGTGGGAGAAATTAGGGGAGTCCACAAAAAGACTCTTGATCTGGCACTTATGTAATAAGAACCAAAAATGGATAAACCCAGTCTGAGGGCAATATAAAACATGGAGACCAGAAAGAAAGCGACTGTAAGGTCCTAGTTAAATAAGACTCTAATTTATAGCAAGAGAAAAATAAAGATGAAAATGAATGAAGTAGATATTTTTGAGGTAAAAACCCCTGAGCCTGTCAACTGATAGAATGTAGAATTTAAGGAAAATAAAAGCATTGATAATAAAGCTGAGATTTAAATTTAGATGACTAGGGAAATGATGGTGCTATCAATAAAAATATGGAAGTCTGTGAAAGGGGTGGATTTTAGGTGGATTGAAGATGCTGACTTTATCTTTAAACACTGGGTTAGAGAATTTCATAGCCATTGAAGTCATCCTGATAATGCCCAATCCCTTTGTTTCATGTAAAAATGAAGTCCAATGATAGTAAATGACTTTCTTGTGATTGCTTAATAAGGTAGTAAAATAGCTGATTTGGGAAATATTAATTCCCATTTCTCCCAAATTTTTTTTTCATAACATGGTCCATCTTGCAATGAGTGTGTAGCCATGGAATAATCACGTGGTGACTTACAGTGGTCAGCTGGAAATGTAGATGTGGCACTTTGTTAACAGATCAGGGCCACTGATTTGGGAGGCATCTAAATGAACATAACATTTGAAGGTATGTAAGTAGGTGATATTTCCAAAAACAGACAGATCTCAGACAAATCTAATGAGGGTGAAGAGGGGAATTATGATTGAACAGTGGGAGGAAAAGCAAGGTTATGAACATTTATAGGAAGTGAAAAAAGGATTTAAAACAATGAATCTGGAAGGTGGCAGAAAAAGGAGAAAGATGAAATATTGTTGAAACAAGGCCTAAAAACAAAAACAAAACCAAGATCTTTTAGGTTGTTTCTAGATGGAACATAAATGTGTGTGCAGGTAGCAGCAGCAAAGGCCATGACAAATGAGAATTTGATGGGGCAAATGAGTGAGGGCATCATTCAAATTAGTGAGGCCCTGCACCAAAAATTTAAAAACAGAGGAGATGAGAAGGAGGAAGAGAGATGAAGAGAAGCAGGAACAAAGAAACCTCTTGAAACATGAAAGGGGAAAGCAGACAGAATTCAAAGTGACTTTTATCTTATCAGTGGGAGTTTGGATCCTAAAAAGTAAGAGGTGAGAAGTAGGGATGGGGATTTTATGAGTGGTGGAAATGTTTTGCCCTCACAACTGTGTGGAAAGAGTAGGGTCAGGATAAAACTGCATTTAGGAGACCTGCTGGGGTTGAAGTAGTACATTTGAGGTAGACCTAATCCACCTAGTATTAATGCTTTTTAACTGTGGAAGCAGAGGAGAAAATAAGGACAGTGGGAATTTCCCACAAAATTCCCAGATAGGATAATGTTTTCTTCTTGTTTTTTTTTTTTCTTATTTTTAAAATTACTGCTATAAACATGATGGATTTCATGTTAGGTAAAGAGCCACGCTGACTGGGAAAATGCAGGAGCAAGGAGTTGGGAGAATGAAGTCACATAGAGGGTCACAGGTTTCCCAAAAGTTCCTTGATACCCGCCCTCCTGTTGGCCTTGGCACATGTTCTGTCAATTAGTTCTCATGATCAGCCACCATAACCTTATGAGGTCACCACGATTACCCCAATTAGACATCCTCAAACTCAGATTGAGTGAACAGTTTACTCAAGGACACACAACTGTAAATGGTAGAATTTCTTCTTCCAACCATGTCTGCTGTCACCTCCAGTTGCCAAAAAGAATATGCAGAGTTGGGCAAATCAATGATTGAGATAGAAGAGGAATTTCAGAATTAAAATGGAATGTTTTCTACATTGATAAACTCCAATACATTGATAAGCTCCAAGTGAAGCAGCCATGACAGAAGAAGCAAAATGCCAGTTACAGATGTAAGGGAAGGTCCGGGATTCAGAGAGTTCTTAATTTTTTTTTTTTTTCCAGAAACTTTTTGTTGAAGTATGACATTATATTATTCTGTTCTCTGTTATAACAAAATTCCTGCAGCTGGTTAATGAATGAAGAAAAGAAGTTTATTTTTCTCAGTTTTGGAGGTGGAAAGTCCAAACAAACAGCATTGTAACAGCTCAGGCAAAGGCCCCTCTTCATACATTATATCACAGCAGATGTTATTATGGTGGAAGGGATTATATGACAGTAAGCCAGAGAGACTGGGAGGGGCCAGATGTGCTTTTTTGTAACAATCCTCTTGAGAGAACTAACCAGGATCCTCTGAGAACTACATTAATTCCTTCTGAGGGCTCTACTCTTAATGACCTAGTTAGTTCCCACTAAACCCCACCTCTTAAAGATATCAAATTATCTCCCGATATTGCCATACTGAGAACCAAGTTCTCAATGCATGAACTTTTGAAGGACATACTCAACCTGTATTCAAACAGTTGTACACAAATCACAAGTGTAGATGTCAGCACACTTTTATAAGATGAGCACACTATTGTAACCAGTACCCAGAGACAGAGACAGATCATTACCAGTCTCATGTCCTTCCTGGTTACCAAACCCCCAAGGTAACCACGGTCTTGACTTCTAACGTCAGATTGGTTTTAGTTTCTTTGAAACTTTAAGTAAATTGAATCATACTTTTTTCATAATTTTTTTTGTGAGTGTATGTATTATTATTTTTTTTTGTCTTGCAAGAGTTATTCCTCCCTGTTGTTGCATGGAGCAGTTGTTCTGATTGAACTTAACCATGAACTTAATCTTGCAAATAATCACCACTTCCTGTAATGAAGGAGAATCCAATTATATGAGGCAGATAAGCAAAAACCTATGTACATTTCTTTTCTATGTGCTTTCTTTGGCTTAAAAGTGGGAGGAGACCTGACAGATACATTTCTAATACATATGGAGATTTATTAAAATTGCATTTACCATAATAGAAACTTTCTAAAGAAGTTCTGCATAATTTACTCTATAGCATTATATACAGCCTTATAATAAGAAAAGTAGGTACAAAATTGAATATAGTTTACATAGACATTGTCAACTCAGTAAAGAGTTCAATGTACTGACGTTGAAGGAAGAAAACTATCATTATACAAGGGTTTGGAACTTTAGGATGCACCAAACTATTCTCAGTTGTTTGGGAATGATGTCCACGTAGTCCCGGAAGAAGATTTAAGGAAACACCAGCTGCTGTTCAGTAATATCTGTCCGGGAAGGCCCTCTGTTAACCACTCTGCAATACAAATATAAATAACTGGATACACTTTAAGACACAAGACATAATGTTCTGAAAAACCATGTCCCCGAGTGGTCAGAAATTTAAGCAAGTACGTGATTAGTGTAGCAAATGGATTTTAAAACCTCCAAGTTACTCAATCTCCCTTAAGGCTCCGTTTCTTCTATAAAATAAAGATAATGCTGCATCCAGTTCTCTGAGTTGCTGTGAGAATCAGATGATATAGCTTGAGAAAGCACCTTGCAGATTGTGAGGTAAGAATATGGTATTACTCTTAACTGGCTGTATGTTCTTTCTGTTTCTCATTGTGTGTCAGCGTAAAGGGTGAAAACCCAGATGGAAAGAACCACAGATTGCAGTAAAGTTTAGCAAGGTGAGGAAGAAAAATGCTTTGGACCATCCGACAGGATGAGAATACTGGCTCTACTACTTAGCAATGGTCTTGACTTCAGATGAGTTATTTAATTTCCTGAGACATAAATTTATTTCTAGAATGGAGGTAATAACACTTCTTAGATTCGCCAAGAGGAACAGGTAATTTTAAGTAAAGCACTCCTCCTGGCACAGCACCTGGTATATAGAATTATTCTAATAAATAGTGTCAGTTACCATAATACTATAATGTTAATAATAATAATAACAGTATCATAGCTTCAAGCAGCCATTTAATGTTGCTGATGTGTTAATGTTTATTAACTTCCTGGGGTACCTGTCAGGTTCTCTGTTTGGCTGTAATATTATTTATGGGAACCCTTCCAGACTAATGACAGAGGTCAGGCCCTGGACCCTAGCAGTCCACACCCTGTGGTGGCTGGGCACCTTCAGGGTTCAGGTGCCAGAGTGTGCTCAGGTGAGATGGCTTCTGATGAGATGAGCTACTGTCCTCTCTCCACAGCACCCTCCCAAATACACCTTCTTCCTTCCTATGTTTCCTCGACAAGTCTTAAAATAAAGGAACAGTAGCACTGAGAGACCTCTAGACATCATCTAGCCTAACACCCACATTTCACAGCCGAAGAGTCAGAGCTCCTGCAGGCTAAGGGGCTTGTCTAAGGTGAACTGGGATTAGTACCCACTTCTCCCAACTCCCAGGTCAGAGTCTCTCTTCTCCAACAAATCACCCTCAGGAAGGGGCCCACCCTCTCAGTGCAAATGTAGGATTGCTCCTCCTCAAGAGCTGAGCTTGAATGATATTCCTCTTAGAATCCCTAGACAATGTTTACCAACAATAGCCATTCAAAAAAAAAAAAAAAAATGTGTGGCATGAAATTTCTAGGATACCCTCTTCTCATATTCAATTTTTAGAGCAGAGACCAACTTCAAAGACCACCTTTAAATAACTGGCTCATTTCTTCATGCTGCAGTATTGGCAAATGCCTTACATTCTAGGGAGATCTTCCTTTTTTGTTGTTGTTTTCTTTTTTTAATGGGACTAGGGATTGAATCCAGGAGCATCTTATCACTGAGCTATATACTCCATCTCCCCAGTCATTTTTATTTTTTGAGATAGGGTCTCACCAAGTTGCTGAGGATCTCGTTAAATTTCTCCAGATGGCCTGGAAGTTGCCATCCTCCTCCTGATTTAACTTCCAGAATTCCTGGGATTAAAGGTGTGTCAGGGCCCTGGCTGGGAAACCGAATTGCCCTGGACAGTCAATCCATCTTCCCCTTACTATCTCCTTGCCCTGCCTGGATATACAGCTATACACTAATGTTTTTGTTGAGCTACTACAGTATGGTGGCTAAGAGAATGAGATCTGAGCCAAGAGAGAATGAGGATACTTGCTGATAATAGGTATGTAAGGGCTCTAAACATTTCCTTCTCTGTAAAGTGGGGAACACAAGACTTCCTCATATGGTATGAATAGTGTGAAGGTTCTCAGCATAGAACTTGGCATATAGTGAGTACACAATAAATATCTTTAGTAGGATGTGTCACAATTGGCACATTGATTTGTCTGTCTCCCCTGTTCAACTTTTATATCCTTCAAATTTAGAACCTCACGTTGGTTGGGTTTGTGTCCACAGGACTTAGAATGGTGTTGTCTGGTTCCCAGTAGGTACTCCATGTTTCAATGGAGATGGAGAGAGAGAAGGAAGGAAAGAAGGGTGGAACAGTTGTGGGATACAGCTGAGCTCCATCCTAAGATGGTCTGGGGTCAAGCCCAAGTTTTTCCAGTTACTGACTGTAGAATTTTAGCCAGTGACTCAATGTCTGCAAAACGCATTCTCTTTATTAGCAAAATGGTTCTGCTATTACTTGCTTTACAGCACTATTATAAGGATAATTTGAGATTATGTATAAGAGAGTGTTTTGTAAACTGACATTAACTTTAGAAATTTGCAAGAATCATCACTGTGAGAAGATCTGCCCTCGTTGTCTCTTTTGTCTTACCTAATAATTAATTAGTCACTGCTATGACTGCTCATGCATACAGAAGGTCCTTGGCTATGTGCTGTGAGGTCTTTGCTTTCAAGATGTTTGCAGTGCGGATGGGAGGTCACAGCCCACAGCCTCTGCCTACAGCCATGGCAGGTAGCTTGAGAGAACTTCTGGGCAGGGGCCTTTGACCTCAGTCGACTTCTTCAGTGGGTGCCCAGCAGCAGCAGTCTCTGAAGTGACCCTGTAACAGCATGCGTATGCCAAGCCAGTTCAAGCCTGTCTGCTGGCCCCTTTGTCAAATGTCATCAGTATCATATTCTCATTTCCCTCATAACACACATTTTAAAGCAGAAAACTGTATTCCCCATGACGTAAATGGTACAGTGGCACAGCAGGAGGGCAGAGGGTGGCCTAATGCCAGCGGAATAGAAAGTCAGGGCTGATTTCTGACAACCCACTTCCCCACTCTGAGTAGCGCGCACAGAGACAGTTCTGAGACTTTCATCTTTACCCTCATGCCCAGAGGTTCTCCTTCCTTAGATATAAATCTGCAAGCCTGTAGGTCTAAGAAGCCCTAGAGAAACACAAATAAAGAGAATGTCATTTCAATGCCTCTTATACTACATCAGGGACCCATAAAGCCTTTTCAGTTGTAAAAACAGCTCCTTACTCTAAACACTCCCTGAAAGTATTGCCTCATTTCCCAGCATCCCCATCCAGATGCCTTTAGCCTACTTTTTGCATCTAAATGAGGTATTTCAGTGGATGTCCAACCTGCTTTCTTAACTCTGGGGTCTTGGGTTGCTCCAGAATATTTAGAAGGTTTAGCTCACCTGGGTGGTGTATTAGCTTTCTATTGCTGCAGTAACAAATTACACAAACATAGTGGCTTGTAACCGCATAAATCAAGGTGTTGGCAAGGCAGCATTCCTTTCTGGAGACTTGAAGGGGAAAATCCACATTCTTGCCTTTTCTGGCTCTGAGAAGGTATGCATGGTCCGGGGCTCCTGGCCCCGCTTCCATCTTCAAAGCCAGCAAGTCAAATCTTCACATCCCATCCCTGTGACTGACTTCTCTGGTTCCTTATTCCACATGTAAAGATCTGCTGATTACACTGGGCCCACTGGTCTAATCCCAAATAATCTCCTTGTTTATTTTAAGGTTAGCCCAGTAATGACCTTAAGTCTATCTGCTACCTTAATTTGACTTTGCCATATAGCAAAGCATGTTCACAGGTTGCAGGGATGAGGAGGTAAGCATCTTTGAAAGGCCATTATTCTGTATACAGAAAGTGGCTTCAGGATCTCAAAGGCTGTACAGCAGAATTGGCAAACTATGGCCCATATACTAGCCACCTGTCTATGCAAATAAGGTTTCACTAGAATACAGCCACACACATTTGCTTATGTGCTGTCTGTAGTTTTTAATCATACTAAAATGGCAGAGTACAATATTTGCAACAGAAACCATATAACCCGTAAGACTAAAATACTACTATCTAGCCCTTTAGAAAACAGTACTAACTTCTCTGTGATACTGCATATACACTTATCTGGTTGTGATTGTAACACCTTGGAACATCACTCAGGCACCTTGGGGGTGTCTTCTTTATGTTTTTTTTTTTTTCTTCAACCTCCACACCCACTCCCAATTTAAGTTCTATCAGGATCCTGACTGACTTTCCAACTGTTCCTTCTTGATCTCCAGTTACCAGGAAACTATTCAACCCTTGCAACAACTCCAAGCACCGTAGAATGTCAAATCCCTTTACTTTGATAGATGCTGTTCCTCCTGCCTGGAATACATTCATCTTTTCTCTCTACCTCTTGGCAGGCAAGCTTTTATTCATCCTTTAAAGCCCTGCCAAAGCATAACTTCCTCTAAGAATTCTTCCCAAAACACCCCCACCCAAGGAGCAGTAATTAGTACTATTCTTGAACAGTCTTTCTGGAATATAAGTGTCCCAATGGCAGTGACTGTTACTTTTACCCTTTTTGATATCCCCCTGCATAGCTGGGGAAGCTGATTTCTTCTGCTCCTTGGAGAAAGGCTGTATTTTCTTGCAGATGTCACTTCCTTTCTCCCAGCCTAAGTCTTAACACCTAGCTCCAACCAAGGAGCTGGGTAAAATATGGTCAGTCTCTAAGGGCCCTAATAGCTTCAGTGGTCTTTTCCATCTGGGAGGATTTTCCAGTACCTTTCAGACGCTGAGGAGAGAAATCTCCTGCTTTAGCTTGTGCCCTAAAGAGCTGGAAATCACCCAAGACGTCATCACTCATAGCTTTGCTTTTATAGTAGGACAGCTGGGGAGTGATGACACGTAGGACAGGGAGTAGGAAAGCAAGGACTTGCTGAGATCACCTGGTTTGGATGGGGAGGGGGCAGGGGGTGATCTTGTAAGTATTTGTTATTGACAATTTTCCAGGAACTGGTTAGAAGGCAGCTCCCGGGGCCTTTTGGAGGGAGCATGATGCTCCTTTGTAGCAATCCATGCCTGAGTCTCTGTCCACTGGCTAAAGATCCACTCTAAGTTCTCGGAACCACAGGGGAATCAGGCCAAACTCAGTGCAGTACAAATGAACCCCCACCAGCTCAGGTCCCTTACATCTATCAGTGGTTCTGCTCTTGTGGCTAGAAACCTTGGGGACAACTTTGAACACCTTCCCTTCCCTGATCCCCTCTATCCCATCTTTAATGATTACATGTTTTTCCTTCCAAATATTGCTTAGAACTTACCTTTTCTCTTCCGTTCTATTGTCACCACCTGTTCTAGCCTGCATTGTTTTCAGTAAGGACCCCTGCAGTAGGGTCATCCCAGTGTTCCTAACTTTAGCTACTTCCCAAGGAGAACCATCCTAACAGACTCCCATCAGCCTGACTGTCCCACATTCCCTCTTTCCTCATGACTCTCCCCTGTTCTGGAACTTTCTATTCCTGCAGTAAATCTAGGCTCCTCTGCTCCCTGCATAATCTGGCCCTTTCTGTTTTTCTTCAACACTCTTTTATTTAGTCAGACGGCCCCTCTCTGCTTTTCCTTTCCTTGGGGTCCCCTGCCCTTCCTCCCCTGATTACCTTTTTACCTGGCTTCTTATTAATTTAACTCAGTTTACTTCTACAAATATATAGGAAGTGCCTGCTCTGTTCAAAGCACAAGTACATCTCTGCTGCTGCCGGTCATTCTTTGATAATCCACCCTGCAATCTACAGTTTGCCTTTGTTGTTTTCATTCATTCAGACACATCATTCTGCATCTGCACATTCCTGTACCCCACGCTGACCAGACACCTCTTGAGGACTGTCTTAATCAGTTTTTCATTGCTATGAGCAAGACAACTGACAAGAACAATTTAGAGGAGGAAAAGTTTTGACTCATGGTTTCAGAGGTTCGGTCCATGGTCAGGTGACCATAGGTTTTTGGCCCCAGGTAAGGCAGAAGACATGGCAGGAGGGTGTGGGACAGGAAAAGAGAAACCAGGACGTGGAAATCAGGAAGCAGAGAGAGGTCTACTCATCAGGCACAAAATATAAACCCCAAAGGCACACCCCCAGTGACCTACTTCCTCCAGCCACACCCTACCTGTATAGTAACCACCCAGTTAATCCATATCAGTGAACTCTCATAATCTAATTATTTCACCCCTGAACATTCTTGCACTGTTTTTACACATGAACTTTTGCAGGGGACACCTCCTATCTAAACCATAATAAAGACAGTGTTTCTTTGGGACTTTGGCTCTTTCTATCCCCAATTGTGATCTGCTATTAAGTCCAGCCACCCAGACCACCTTTCCTGACCCATTTGCCATTTCCTTTTCACCTCTTCTGTCCTGTGAATAAACTGATGATAATAAATCTCCCTCACTGCGTTGTTTGAAGATTAGAGATATTTTGCTCAGACTGGATGTCTTATGATGGTTGTGATGGTGAATGTTGTCCTTCTTGTCCATTCATCCCATGGTGCTTCAGTCTTTGGTGCATCTGCAGTTAGGGAAAGTAACAAAGGGGATTTTATCACTAGGAGACATCGACATTATTCCTGCCCCTAAGTTTGAGCTGGAAAATTCCACACCTAGCCACATAAATTACATTAGATTAAGGCATTTCATTTCCCCTCTTCTTGAGGCAAGCATTTACTAAGTTCCTGCTGTTTACCAGGTACTGTTCAGGGCTGCCATTAGCAACTTCAGTGGCCTTTCTTATAGATGAGCCATTCCCTCTTCCTCGGCTCAGACCAACCTTCCCACCTAAATGGAAGTAAAGTATGGAAACTGTGCAATTCAAAGTTTTTGCTGAGGGTTGGGCTCCGAGCCTTCACCTCCCTCGTAAATCTCACTTTCTCTCCACCCTTCTGGGCTCCTTCCTGAGACTGAGCTGCCAGGTGCCAGCTGGGGCTTTCTGTCTGCTAGTTGGCTAGACGATTCAGTTTCAGAACACTAATTTCTAATCCAAACTACAACTATTTGAAATTCATTCAAAGTGTAACCATAATTCATTCATTCAATAAATTCAATCAGTGAATAAATTCAATTCAATCAAACTTTGCTAAATTAAAGCAATCACTCAGCAAGACTGACTTAATCTCTAAATGTCTATTCTATATTTCTGCAATAAGATTTGTAGTATAATCTATTTTTTAAAGACTTAGCATTCCCGTGTTTACTACTATGTCAAATAACTCAAATTTTCCTACTCCAGGGGAACCTTTTCAACCAGATAACATGACTTCGTGTGATAAATGCCAGAGGAATCACCAGAACAAAAAATAATTAAATAGCAATAACAACCACGTTACTAGTAATAAAACAATTTTAGAACAATTCCTCTAGGAGTTTATTATCTAGATTATATTATTTTTAAGATTGTTCTGAATCCGTGTCCAGCTGCTACATGCATGAAGCTGGCAAAAAGAGTCCAGGATATCAGAAGTGACATGTCAAACATCCACAGTGCTTGTGGGTATGCGTGTGTCCGGCGGGGAGATTGATTTAAACCAATATTTTCTACCTTGCTTGCACATTTACATTGGCAGCATTTCACTGGTAAATATTGGTTTGAACCAAACACTGAAATCTTTAATCACATTTAAACAGACCCTGCATTATTCTCCAGTAGACAGTGCAGAGGAAAGGAAGAAACAGGAGGAAAGCGAGCACAATTGATAGCTATGATCTTTCAAGAGTAAAAAGGGAAAATCAGAATTAAGTAAAATTCTTCCAAGGGAGAAATGCCAAGAAAACCTCTGCTGAAATACAAAATTTTGTTTTTCTAAAGTCTGGAGCTGTGTTCAGTTAAGTGACGTCGTTTAGGAACCAAGGGAAATTAGGGCAGGGACGGAAGTACTGCTAAATTAGGAGAAACTGGCCAAAGGAAAGCAGAGCTGTGACATACACAGGGTTGGCTTCTTTCTCTGATTCTCAAACAATTCTTGTTTGCTACTGTGTAGAGTTGGGTTGCCATGAAACCCCAGCCTAATTTTATATTTCGTTGGAAGTTCTGAATCTCTTGTACAAAGCAACTGTCTGTCTACCCACAGAGGCTGCAAAAAAGCATACTGTTAACCCTCCCCAACACGCACACACTTAAAACCCACACCTGAAAGTCGCCTGGCTTTGTTGATTCTGAGTCTTTATTCACATCCAGTGGTTCTTATTGAATCACCCAGAACCCGTAAATCACCTCAAGAGACTGTGAGTCTCCTGCTAATGTGTTCCTTCCTGGAACCCACCATGACTGTACCTCTGAAAGTCCCACCTTTCACACCTTAGACCGGCTGCAAGTGCTGAGAAGTTTGCTAAGAGAGTTGGGTTTTGGGGTTTTGTTTTGTTTTTGTTTTTGATTTGTTGTGGTGGTTGTTTGGGAGAGACTGTTTTCTCTCTGGATTCTATGATTATCTCTGCTTAATTAGACCACTGCCTACCACATTTTAGGGCAGATGGTGAGATTTGAGAGCAGCAGGGATTTTGTCGGAGGTGAATGGTCAGCCCTATTGAAGACTGCCTGAAAGAAATATTCTAATTTTCTTTTCTTTTTCTTTGTTTAAAAAAAAAAAAATGTTCATCAGCTCCCAGACCAGAATGAGGAGGTGGGACTTCTAGAAAAAGAGTTTGAAAATCAAATAGGATGGTTATCACATCAGGCTGGGGATGGAGATCTCCTGCAGCAATTCTAAAAAGAACACTTCCCAGAAGCCACTCTGGGGAGACTGCTCCACACACCTGGGGTTTAACCTGGGAATCGCCCCCAGGAGCTTCAGATGCAGCTCTTTTAAAGACTGGAGTAGTGATAAGTATCAACTTTGGATTCCGGCTGGATTAGAAATTGAGTTTTAGCATGTACTTAGTGGTGTAACTTTGGGCAGATTGTGTAACCTCTCTGAGACTCAACTACTTACTGAGGTTATTACAGAGATTAAATGAGATAATATACAAAGTCTCTCAAGCATTGCCTCATTTACAGTAGGTAAAAAATAAAGTTGTACCAATCCAAACATTTCTTTGGGACTTAACCAAAAGAGAAAGCCACTAAAGCAATCTTAATAGTACTGAAGGCAGACCTCCTAAATCTGAATTCAGGCTCCACCAAGTCTGTGACCCTGGGAAAGATATTCAATTTCTTTGTTTCTCCATCTATAAAATAATATTATCTATTGTATGGAAACAAATATTCAAGTCATTAATTTATGATAAAGATTAATAGTTAATGGATGTGAAGTGCTTAGAAACACTGACTAGTACTCAATAAATATTAGCTATGATTCTTGTTGCTATTATCACCTCTTTTAAAGCAAGCATTTATGATGGAATGAATGCAGGCCTTGGAGTATTCAAGTCCCAGCTATAGTCTCACAACTGGGAATAACAAGACCCAGTAAAATAAACAATAAAAATATAGCACAAGCCCCATAGACCATTTCAAATTTTCTAGAAAGCACATAAAAAAAGCATAACTATTTTAACAATGTATTTTACTTAATTTATTTTATCTAAAATCATGAAGTAACATCTATTGAGCATTTTTACAGCATTTTTTATACAATGTCTTTGAAATATTATATGTTATATTTCAATGCATCTCACATCAGACTAGTGACATTTGAAGTGCTCAATAGGTACATGTGGTTAGTAGCAACATTGGACAATGTGGGAATTCCAGTTTCTAAAGTAAGTCCCTTCACCTTGATGAGCCTCAATGATCTCATTTGTAAAAACAAAAATACATTTAATGGCTTTGTTATAGGAAAAAAAAATGAAATTTCTTTGTTAATTGGAAAAGACTGCAAGCAACAGGTTTTCTGCTTTTTTTTTGTAACACTTGCACTATCAAATGCAATGCTTCTCTCAGAGGGTGACCCACCCCAAGCCCCATGTGATCTGAGACATCACCTAAGATAGTACTGGGTAGATAGTACTTTCCTATAGGCAGATGAAAGAGATTAAGCAGACAATGTTTCAGGAAATTGGAGAACTTCTCCTCTCTTCTTCCCCACCCACCACAATTACACCTAACAGCAAACACATTTGCTTCTACTTGCCACCTTTTTGAGACACCTTTGACAATTTTCCTTCTAAAATAAAGTTAAAATTGAGATATAAATAACCTTTGCATTCCCTCTGACAGAACCTTAATTTGAAACTTCATTGTTCTTAAACTCCTAACTTTTCCCACAAATACTACTGTCTGATATTAATAATTTACCACATGCTTATTCTCTACCACATTTTAGACTCTTGTAGCTTACTGTCATCAAATAAATAATTCAGTTTCTTATAGGCTATATTGCATATAGGAAGGGCACTGAATCTAGAATCAGCAAAACTGGATTAAAGGCTCTTTATTCTGCATTTACTGGTTATAGGAGTTGGCATGAGATGCTTAAACTCTCTGAGTTTCATTTTTTTTCCTTTATAACATAGAGACAATAATAGCGTTCTCACAGGCTATGATGAGGATTAAAAGAAATGACACATACGAAAGTGATCTATACCTGCAAAACATTAGATAAATATAAAATGGTATTAAGAGATTTATAAAGCACTCTGTGCATGTCATTCTCCTGTTGAGCAGTTTTAGATGACTCCCCAGTGCCTGCCAAGTCAAGTCAGATTCCCTAGTTTAGCATAAAAAGTTCTCCAAGTCCTGCCTCTGACCACGTTACTTTTACAAGTTAATCCCACTCTACTCAAACCAAATACTCTAACTAAATAGGACTGGCGTATCTGTCCGCCTCAAACAGGACTGAATGGTGTGACATATTTCTAACTTCATTTTTCTTACTTCAAGTTTTCCATCTCTTGAAATTCCACTCATTCTTCATCAGCCTCCAAATCTCTCCTGAATTCCCTTTCCCCGTGTTCTGAAGTTCTAGCTTTGCTGCCTGTGAACTTTGCTTGTATTTTCTTTCTTATGACAACTGAAAAATCCACTTGGAATTCTAGTAACATGTGGTGCAGAGAAACCTGCACAAAATTTCCTGAATTGGGCTATTTAGGGAAAGTTAAATGACAAAATCTGCAAATGATTATGCAGCAGTCCCACAGAGGCAGAATTTTCCCCATTTAAAAACTAGCCACCCTAGAAATCCAATCAAGATTGCAGAGAAATATAGAGCTCATTAATTGTGGTAGCATTGAATAAATCAGCAAAAAAGAAGGTGTTTTGTTTGGGTACTGGCAAAAAGGATAAGAAATAAGAATTATGATAGCATTCTTTAATCCCATTCAGTAGTAGTTCCCTTTCCTTTTGGGAATGGGAATCCCATCTTTTAATATGTTAGGCAAGTCAATAGGACAAGCAATATTTTTGAGCCACAACTAGGTAGGAGCTGCATGAAGGACAAGCCTGATCTTGAGAAGGATAGATAGGGGAGATAAATAGAAACAGTTACAAAATATGATCAGTCTAAAATAGCAGATTTCAGCCAGGCACCATGGCACATGCCTGTAATCCCAGTGGCTGAGGAGGCTGAGGCAGGAGAATCACAGTTCAAAGCCAGCCTCAGCAAAAGTGAGGTGCTAAGCAACTCAGTGAGACTCTGTCTCTATATAAAATACAAAATAGGGCTGGGGATGTGGCTCAGTGGTTGGGTGCCCCTGAGTTCAATCCCCAGTGCACCAGCCAAAAACAGAAAATAGCAGATTTCAGGTGGTATTGTGAGAGCTTAGAGTAAGGAAGTTTAATTCAACCTCAGAACATTTAGGAAATGGTATAGAAAAGATACTCTAGGCTGAGTCTTAAAAGGTAAGTAAGAGTTAGCCAGGTGAAAAAAAAAAAAAAAAAAGCCCAGAAGAAGCACTTTGGGCAGATGGAAATGATTGAATAGAAACAGCTCTCACGCTGCAGTCACAGAGCTGAGTCTATCAGGCTTGAGAAAGGAGCCCTCTAAACCATCCAACTGACTCCTCTCGGATTTTACACCTACCAAGTATCCTTATGATTATAATTTGGTCTCCCATGTAGAAAAGCATGAGATAACCAGGAGACATGGAAAGCTCTTTGTAGATGATTGTTCTTTCTCAGTGTGAATGCATTGGCCTCTGATTTCTTTAAATTCTTATGAGTTGGGCTAGTTTGAGCTGAGTGAACTCAAAGGGCACTGATAAAATTCCCATTTCTAGACCTGAATAGCTGCAGCCACTGTGAATTTTGGTCAATAGTCAAGCACCACCACCCTTGAGGTCAATGGTTGTGAGTCACAAATGTCTCAAGTGCATGCACTGCCATCTCCACTGCCACTACCTGTTTCTACGCATCTCCATCTTCTGTACAGGCTACTGGAATTAAAAAAGCAGTCGATTTTAATTTGTTCCTGTTGCTAGAACAAAATATCTGAGCCTGGGTAATTTATAAAGAACAGAAGTTTATTTCTCAGAGTTCTGGAGACTGGAAGTATATAATATCAAGGTGCCAGCAGGTTCTGTGTCTGATGAGGGTTGCTCTCGGCTTCATGATGGCACCTTGCTGCTTCAACCTGTAGAGGAGACAAAGGATGCATCCTTATACAGAGGAATAGACAAAAGACCTGGCAAGGTCCCTCAATCCTTGAATAAGGTTGTTTTTCCCATTCATGAGGGGTCTATCCTCATGATCTACTGAAGGCCCCACTTTTTAATGCTGTCACATGTAAATAGATACTATTATTATTATTATTCTCATTAAATGGGTTAAATAGCATAAGTAACTTTCCCAAGGTTAAGGTTCAATAAATAACAGCAAGTGACAGTACTAGAATATGAACCTAAGCAATCTAACTCTAGAGACCAAGCTTTTAACCCCTACTCTATAATCTTCATAAATCTTCCCTAAATATGCCTAATTTTTTATAAAAGCAACTGGACAGCAACTTTCCTCCATCTCTGATCACTTCCGTGTGCCATTGGTCATCAATACCAGCCCAGATGGATTATTAAGTTCCTTGAGCATTGGTGGTGAAAGTCCCTTTCACATTGGTGGTACATGTTTTAACTGGATGAGCACAGAGTCTCGTAAGTCAGTCAATGCCAAAGTCCGGTCTTTTTGGAGAGCAGGTTCTGGTAAGGTAGACACTCAAAGAATGGGAGGAAGAGCAAAAGAGAGTGCACCATGAGGCAGCCACATCAAAGATATCATTTTGCCTTGTCTAAAACCTTGGCCTATTTGTAACAGGCCCCGTGGCTTAGCAAAAAAAAAAAAAAAAAAAATCACAGAATTTAGATCATACAATTTGATTTCAATTATCTCTCTCCTTCTTTCCTTCCCTCTCCCTTCCTTCTCCCTTCTTCTCCCCAAACCTCCCCCTTTTTTTTTCTCTCCTCTAATAAGTTTGAGCAAATGGTTAAACATGTTCAAGCCCCACTTTTCTCATGTGCATAATGGAAAATGCATGTCATCATCATAGTAATTTCTATCTCCAGGGGTTTCTTTTTCAAGGAAAAATGAGATATGCAAGTGAAAGTGTCTGGCACACTGTCAAGTTATATATACAAAAGCTGGTTGTGATTGGAGATTTTTAAGCTTGCTGTCTTAGAGGAGTTTGCTAAAGAGAACAGCATCAAAATGACCTACTTTTCCCTGTGATTTCCCTTGAGGGCTGTGGACCTCTTCTTCAGTGAATCCACCCAGAGTGAAATCCCTGTCACATACAGTTGCGAAGTTCCATATTCATAAAAACACATTAACAAAATCCTGTCTAAAGAAAGGCCACATAGGGCTCCCAAACTTTGCCTTTGGAAGAATTGAATTGTGCAGTTTATATTTCAGTTACTGTGATTTGTTCAAAGAATGTTTCACTTGAGTTTGAAATGTTGAGCTCTCACACAAGTGTGTTGCATTTACTACATACTCATCAAAAATATATATAGCTTTGAACATCAAAATTTATGATGAAGAAATATATTGGTAACAATAAGGGAAAAACCATAACTAAGACCATCAAATACATGGGCCAATAGTCTCAACCTAACCCCTTTGGATGAGAGACTGACCTTCATAGGTATGAAACTATTTTACTTTTTTTTTTTTTTTTTACATATAAAAAAGGATTTAATTTTTTGTACTATGGGGAAAATGAAATAAGCATGTTAATTCCAAAGCACCCAGAGTTTATGGAGGAATAGACTAAGGACATCTACAGGGCTAGAAGCTATTGCACAAATTTAGAGTCATATACCAAATGTGAAGAATTGAACAAACACACACTTCTCACTGGCGATGATTTGAAGAGTAAAGAAGGAACCTATCTTCTTAGACTGATAATTTGGAGAATGGTAAAGGTGTTTCCAGTATGATCACTCAGTGCAGTGGACGCTACCATTCCTGAGGCATCTTATCCCATGTTGTGACCCAGCACCCCACCCAGCGACAGGCTTGACACATAAGAGATGCCCTATGTATTTTGTGGAACAAATGAATAAGTGAACAGCTTTTTGTACAATTCTCCATGTTTAATGAACCACTGCTCAGGTGTGTCAGAGTTTGGTGTAAACCAAGAATTTCTAATTAAAGGAGGTTATGAAGTTATGCAGTGGGAGGGACATTTTAGGATTCCCTGGTCAACCTTACACCGGCTCCCTTCTCTCAGGTCAAAGCTAAACTCCACCTGATTTAGTATCACATACATCCATCTACCCTCAAGAAAGTGACCCAGGACCAGAGACGAAGGGGTGAGAAGGGAGCAAAAAGTTCCTGACGTGTGTCAGACATTGCACCAAATGCTTAGTATATGATGACTCATTCAATTCTCACAGCTGGTTTAGGCCTCTTCCTGTTTCCCAGGTGAAGAGGTGGAGATACAACAGGCTACCTAACTCGTCTAAGATCACACTTCTAGCAAGTGGCACGGTCAGGATTTATAAACAGCTGTAAGACTCTAAAGTAATCTACTGAATTTTGGATTAGTAGGAGCAACCCAGTCTATGTCATCTCAAAACCAACATGTTTTTGTTGTTATAACTCAGCTCTGTGAGACTTAAAATTTTGTTTCAAATAACCATGGCTACAACTTAACCAAAGGAAACGTGTTTTTGCAAATCCTACTCTTGTTTTTTTTTTTTTTTTTTTTTTTTTATCTTAAAGCTTGCTCAGAAAAGCTGAAAGACAGAGAAAAGCTCCCAAATCATAAGTTTAGAAGTCACTAATCCCTACCCCAAGATAACCACTATGTTGACTTCTAACATTGTAGATTCGTTTTTGCATCTTTGGAACTTTAACTAATTGAACCGTACTTTTTTTCATGTATTTTTTAACATTTGGTTTCTTTTGTTCCACACTTATACTTAGAAGACAGCATTCATTTATGCTTAGGAGATGCATGTGGCAGTTCTGATTGATTTAACCACTAACATAACCTTGTAAGTAGAAACCACCCTCTGTAACAAGAAGAAAGTTCAATGATGTGAAGCTGATAAACAATGGTGATTTGCATTTCTTTTCTATGTGGAGGAAAATGACAGATTTCTGATTTATTCTGAGCTATATTAAAAAATACATATAGGTGGAATTTGTAGCAAATTTATATTTGTAGTACACTGTGAAGGTTTTACCTACTAATCACGTGTATTTGGGCATTGGCTTTTCTGGACCTCAGTATACTTTTCTGTATTAAGAATGATATCCACTGAAGAACAAATAAACATTTTAAAAAAAGAAAGTGATGACATGAAGAGTTTCAATGTTAAATGTTAGAGAGCCTCTGTCCCTACTTTTTCATGAGATCAGTTGGATAATGAGATCACACTTGGCTGCACAGATCGAAGACCAGCTTCTAGGGCACTTGAGGTCTGTTACCAGCTCAGCCATTGACTTCATAAGTGCTAAAAATCTCTTCCCATGTTTTCTAACAACGAATAGCTAACTATCCGTGGCCAGGCAGAGGTTTCCAATTACCTTTCCTAATGTCACCCTTCTCTGGATATGCCCTTCTTCCCAACTCCATTCTTATAACACCCACACACATTGGTACTGAATTCTCAAGAAATAACTGGAGAAACTGGACTATGAATCAAATAGTCATTGAATTGAAAAACTATTAAAACAGAAAAAAAGTAAAGACATTGAATGAAAAAAGATTATTCTGCTCAACCATCTGCATAGTTGTGACTCTATTTGTCATATGTATGTACACACCCACATATACATGCATATATACATGAATGGATACACACCAAGGGATTAACTGTGGTGATCTCTCATTAAAAATGTGAGATTTTTATCATGTTAAAAGTTGTCTTCTTTGTAATTTTTAAAAATTTTTACAGTATACTTGTATCCCATCTGTAACAATAAATGTGATATTTGCAAGAGGTGTACTATAATTTTAAAATTATCATGTTTTTATATCTATTCTCCTATGACTCTGCCTTCACCATGAGACTAGAATAGTTTTCCCACCTCAGTTTAGAAGTAAATAAATTACTTAGGTAATTTTCCTGAGGCTGCCCACTGAAGCAAGATGCAAGATGAGAACTACACCTGGTCTTCCAAGTAAATATTGCACAGCCTCCCTTTCCTGAGGGCTGCATGAAGTGGATCAGAAAAGGGAAGAGGAGACTCAAGAGCTGACAACATTTAGGAAAGCAATTATGCAACTTTAGCTAGAAAAGACTCAAAAGATGACATGCAACTTTAAATGCAGCATTTTCAATAATACCTGTGCTTTTCAGTGCTGAAGTGAAACCTCTATTTCATAGACCAAGACACAGTCTGGCTGGAAATCTGGAGGGACTATTTTCTCTTAACAATTTAACCTCTGACCTCTTAGCTTGTGCCTTAAGTTAAATCAGAGATAATCATACCTCTTCCATGTCTAACGCACAGAGGTGTTGCAAGGATTAATGAATAGTGTGTCTGGAGTTCCTTAAAGAAAAGAGCTATTTGAATGCCATGTATTATTACCAGATTGATAGTAATTATAATTATTCATCCATTTTCTTTTCCTCTTTCTCGGGATCAAAAACAATACCTACCAGGCCTGCAAAAGGAAGAAATTCTTCCTTTGCCACTCTTGTTGGAGTGAAAGAAAGAGAAAAGAAAAAAAAAAAAAAAAGGAGAAAAGGAAGGTAGTTGTTATCCTTGCTCCTTCCCTCTGAAAATATTTGAAACCAGAGTTGATTGAATGACCATACATGGTTACATTAGCTACTGCTACTCTTTTGAGACTTACTTCAACAGAGTTAAGCTTGTTTTTTCTTGGACCATCTTAAGTAAGATAAGCACAGAGCCATCCCCATGGGCATACAACCTGTGTGGTTGCGCAGGACCCCAGGCTCAGAAGGACTCCACGTTTGCCATCTTGAAACTCATAATTTATTTTTGTACTTGTGTTTTGTAAGTGAAATCAGATGAGACAATGGAGCGTGTGCCAATGGCACACACTTGACTCATACACTGTCTAACATCCTGCCACCTTCCTGTCTTCTCTGGGCTGGTTCACCTAGTTATTATTTTATTTTGTTTTGTTTTCAGTGATAAGGGTCAAACCCAGGGCCTTGTTAATGTTAAGCAAGCACTCTACCACTAAGCTACATACCCAGTCTTAGGTTTCTACCATCCTCTTCCTTTGATCCCTGGCACCCCAAGAGTCTTCCAGCCTCCTTCCTCCTGCCTCCATGCATGATCACTGCTTCTCTCCATCCCCACCAGGTTTTTGGGTGCAAGTACAGGGAGGATCTGATTTGGTCACATGTGCCTTGCAAAGTATAAAGTGTGGGTATGGCTGTAGTTGTTCCTGCCCTGGGCTGGTAAGGCTGTAATGTGGTAAACAGAGACCATGTCTCGGTGGGAATAAGCCTTTTGCTTACCTCTGATTCAGGTATCTAGCACATCCCAGAAAAGATTTGGGGTACTCATAGGGATACACATATTATCTTCAGGATTATTCTGCTATGGAGGGCCCACCTCTTGCTGGGGCATAGCAGTCTGGCAACTGGCAAGAGAGGCACCCAGTAGTTGGTAAGCTGTATGTATGTATGCCCTAAGTTGTAAGAGGCAAAGCCTTTGGTCTCCTGGGAATGTCTGTACTCATCTCATGGTATGCCAATGCCTGAAACAATATGATATTAAGTAAAACTCATGAAACCATTCATTGATTGTGACGAGCATATCATGTTAGACGTCAACAATGGATAAACCAGGATGTAGAGTATGTGGAAAACCTTCTATATTATCTTTTTAACTTTTCAGCCAGTGTAAAAGTATTTTAAAATTGGAAGTTTGAGGGTAGAGAGAACCTCAACATGACAGAAGAAAGGAAGAAACATCATCACTAGTATCTCTAACAGCACTTTTTCCTGCTTTTGGAACAAGGGTCCCTGCACTTTCAGTTGCACATTGAGCCCTGCAAATGATGCTGCAGTTCTTACTGTCATATCCCTTGTTGAATATGCAGCTCTGCTATCTTCCTTCCAATTCCTCTTCCTATTCTTCTTCACTCTCAGTGCTAGGCCTTTGAGTTTTTTTGAGTATCAGTAATAATTACTTGTATGTATCGATCACCTAATAAGAACTGGCTACTCTCCTAAGCACTTTATATATTTTATCTCATTTAATCCCTTTATAACTTCATGGGATAAATAATTCTTTTTTCGTATTTTATAGATGTAGGAAGTTGAGATGTAGTATCATACAATAACTGGTAGAAGAGAAAGTCAATATTTCTGATTGTTACTTCAAAGCTGGTGCTTTTTGTGTAGTAATTGCATAAGTGCTGTTCTGCCTCCAGATACCCAAGGCTTGGCAGGCTGCTTAGGCAGGCACTTTGGTTTCCATTTCTCCAAGTATTTCCTGGGTGTCTAGGGGACCAAACACTGGTGTGGTGCCAGAGTTGCAAAGCTGCAGCATGGAGGCCAGCCCTAAGCTGCAATGGTCACTTTCTTTGGTTGTGTCCAAGAAGACATTTCAGGCCTCCTATTTCATACATAGTCTGTTTTTTAAAAATATGTATTTTTTTTAGTTGTAGGTGGACATAATACCTTTATTTTATTTTTATGTGGTGCTGAGAATCGAACCCAGTGCTTCACACATGCCAAATGCGTGCTTTACCACTGAGCCACAGCCACAGCCTGATCTTATGCCTGTGCCCCCTACCTTAGTTAGCAGCCATGATAAATGATAAGGCAGTCTTAACTGTGGATTAAGACTTTGGAAAGTGACAAGTCTAACTACATAACTTCAAAATATAATAATTTTTTGCTGAAAAAATATTGTGGTTGACCTGAAGAATAGAGGGCCATGGTGCAAAATTCTTTGGCATCTATCAGCCAGTCCCACACCTCATTTTGGACCAAGTCTGGAAGCACAGTACTTATGCGCTTATGCTGTCATGGCCACAAATGAGCTGCTGGTATGCTGGTATACCTAATCATTATGTCTTTGAAGAGTGCTTCTCTGTTTTCAGAGCTTCTGCTGGTATACTTACTATGTTTTCTATGTGGTTAGAGTAGAATGATTTCTCCTTTTTCCTCTTCATGAAGGAGAACCATGCTATATCATCTTACAGTTGTTTTGCATACAAGACAGTAAAGCCCAAGGCATTGGGAGATGGTTACTTTTTATTTTGTTAGAGGGAATGGGATCGGGAAGGCTCTTTACCTTTGGGTAAGGTTCGTTGGAAGAAGTGCCCTTCTGGAAGTAAACCCAGGAGGCAAGGGGGTGTTTGGGGACACACTGTAGAGTGAGGAAAATCTTCATGATGAGGCAGTATTGCAAAAGAGACGAAGAAAGCCATTAAATACGTTTTATTAAAAACACCTCAATTCTTGTCTACACATTTTTGAGGAGTGTGAAAAAATGGAGGAAGTTACGTCTGGTGGTTTTGTGGCTTTTCAAGTATGACATACAGGATATTGAATTTTAACCCCTCTTTATCCTGAAGTGTACCAGTATTAGGGGAATAAACAAAGAAAGGATTCTTTGAAATGTGCATCTGTGGCCAATTGATTCCATTCACTTGGAATTACACTTCTGTTTACTCCCTTTCTGTCTCAAGTACTGGAGTGCCACACACACAAAATTATTCATATAAAAATAAAAAGCTATGTGGTCTCACTAGGATTTCTGTATAATTGTATAAGAAATGTGCTCTAAATCGGACATGAATGTTATATTAGGACTCCAAAATAAATTTCTTATTTTATTAGTGCCTATTGTGTGCATTCCAGAAAGCTCAGCAGGGTGAATGGATGTCACTTCCCTCAAAAATGTTCAAGAAGTGGGAAAGTCCGACTGCTTTTTATAACTGCCTGTAGCTTCATTAATTCATCTAGGATTATAAAATTAATTTAGTGTTTATTAACATAGGTTTCTTAAGTCAATAACCTGAAGTATTTGTTCAGACCCACAAATCTTTGGATATGGAATGACATGCGGTGAATAAGTAGAAGAGTTTTAATTGTCCAGCAAAAATGATCTTGAAAACAGTATTTTTTGTATGAAGCACTTAGAAATATTCCCAGAAATTGTAGCTTCCTATGACAACAAATCAGAGCCCCCAGCTTTAATTAAAATGAAAATCTACAGCGCTCACATCTGGCTCCACCTGAAAGTCCGGTTCAGAATTTCCCTGTGACCCTGGCACTTGCAGGAGGGAAGTTTTACTTTGTTTAGTATAACAAGAGCTGCAGGGCTCCCAGGCCAATAAACGTGTTCACGTAAAAACTCCAGACTGTTTCTCCTAGACTGGAGTCTTATCAGGGAGACCTCACTTCGCCTTTAGTTAAAGGTGAGATTCAGGGAAGAGAAAGGAGCCGCGAACGCCCCTTTATTTGTGCAGGTCAGTGTTTGCTGAATCCACAGTTATTCCAACACCAACACATTCCCAGAATGAATGACGACGACGTAGCAGCAGCCTTTGAACGTGGTGGTCAAAGGGTTCTCCCCCAGCTTTCCAATGTCGGTTCCATTTAGAAGAAAAGCAAAATGAGGAAAAGCTTTCCTCATTTCTCCTCTCTGACTGCAAACACTCAGAAATGACCTCACATACCCTAAAGAGCCCCGGAATGACTAAGGCAGAGAGAGCCTGAGAAAAGTCTTCCCTTCTTCTGCCTTTAGTTTTAGGGCACATGTATGCAGATGAGCGTGTAAGAGACTGTTCCCCCGCCTTCTTCCTTAGAGGAAGTTTCTTGGTAGATCACTGACACCTCATCCAGGCGGGAGCTGAGGGGGGGGCGGAGAGGCAGGGGTTGAGAACTTGGCACCAGCCATCTGGGGCAGAGCACCACGGTGATTTGTTCTCCTGGTGGAGAGAGCTGGAAGGAAGGAGTCCGCAAGCAAATAATGAAGGAGCAAGGGGGCACCTTCAGCAGCGCGGCGATCAGCAGTGGCAGCGTTGACTCTGCTATGGACAGCCTGCAGCCGCTCCAGCCTAACTACATGTCTGTGTGTTTGTTTGCAGAAGAATCTTATCAAAAATTAGCAATGGAAACCCTGGAGGAACTAGACTGGTGCTTAGACCAGCTAGAGACCATACAGACCTACCGCTCTGTCAGTGAGATGGCTTCTAACAAGGTAAGTGACCACCACCGTCTTCTACATTAAAGTATGACCTGCTCCCCGCCGGAGCTCTGGCTCCCTGAGCCTGGGTCTGCAGCAGCATGTAGCAGACCGCACAAGCGACTGTTAAGACTGCTGAGCTCTCAGGAGACTGTTCCAAAGGGCCACGCTTTATGTCTCTGTGCTATATAGCAAAAGTGTAGCTTTATTACCAGAAACCAAGCTTCTCTAATTGATGCCATTTAGAAGATGTTAAAGGCGAAGGATATATCTTCCAAGCTAGTATACAAATGACAATGCTTCCTTTTTAAAAATTTTACAATCATCAGAAAATTTAAATCTGAATCAGAGTCCACAGGGCTGCACTGCAGTAAGGTGAAAAAAGAAATTTATATATATATATATGAAATTAATTAATTAATTAATTAATTAATTCAACCTCCTTACATAGATGGGACAGAATGATTTGTCCTTAAGTTTGGTAAATTCCTTCTAAGACAGTGGGAGACATTCTAATGTTTCTTTTGTGATGCTGACGTGACCTAAGATAAAAAAAAGTAACAATATACCTTGTTGTCAAAGACAGAGAGTTTTTTAAAGTTTGCTGATCTTCAAAGTGGAATCCTTTGAAATTAAGGTCTACCTATACTGCCAAAAAATGGATTTATTTACCAACTACAGACAAAACGTAGTTTTGAAAAGCTTTAATTTTCTATCATTATATCATTTGTTTAATTAACACCTGGACTTAGGGTGCTAATTTATGTAGGTTATATAGTGAGAGTTGTTGCTTGTTGTTTGTATTTTTTCCCTCTTGGAGAATGCTGGCGCACTCTGGCTCTCTCTCTCACTTCATATATATATATATATATATATATATATATATATATATATATATATATACACACACACACACACACACACACACACACACACATATACACATACACTCTCACATGTGCATATATGTGATATATCTCACTTTAATGGAAGGCCTTGTCCCTGTTCCCTCACAAGAGCACTGTTTAGAGTTCCCAATCATTCTAGCCTGAGGCATTCTGTTATTGACTTACATTTCTGAGATTGGGAAGAGGTTCTGTTCCACACCTGCCAGCCTGAGGTGCCCTGGTGAATGTGCGTCCCTCCTCCCTTTTCCCCCCGGGGTTAAAGAATCATCTTTGGATTGAGGCTGGCTGGCTCCTGCTCAAAACATCTGAGCAGAGGAAGCAGTGCAGCCTTAGGAGGTCCTGAAGGAGAAAAGGAGGTGTGAGGTGAGGGACAGCTTTTCTTACTCTGGAACTGTTATTTGTTTTTTGGTTGATAAAAGGGCAAAATAAGTCTCTTTCTGAAATTGTAATTCAGAGTTCAATTTGGCAGGCGGGAAAAACAAAAGGGCACCCTTGAGGTTTAAATATCATTTACTGACTTCGAAACTCTCAGTTGAGTGCTAAGTTCTGGGACTTTCCGGCTGGTATAAAAACCTAACCAACTGCTTCCCCAGGAGGGAGCTAACCTATGTAACTTCTCCAAATCACACTACATAGAAGGACTTTCATGCATGCTTAGACTATTTAGAAGCATTAGCAAATACTCTTGTCTCTGTATTTCATGATACTTGAAACCTGTACAACATGTAGATCCAATATTTGGGGGTGATTTTTCTCAGCATGTTTCATCTTAGAGGATATGATGAACTTCTGGAGTCACCAAGATAAAGCAGGTGACTAATTCCAGAAGGAGAAAAAGAATGCTCACAGAGAAACTAGAGTGTCATTATTGTTCAACTTGAGTGTTGATGTATTGTAGCATTTTAACAATAGTACCTGGAATGCTGACATTAGACATTGTCTGTCTTTCAAATTAATTAAAATAATTTCATCTTCAGCATATTATTTTATAAGGTTTAAGACCAGGGGCTGTGTAGGTCCTGGTGAGAATTCTAACCCCCCAGGCTTCTAGTCCTCCTTTATGGTATCCTGTGCAGGAAACAATGAAAGTTGAATAGAGCTAACCCCAAAGAAAGGGCTAAAGCTCAATAATGACACAGCTCAAGTAGACCCATGTCCTTCATCAATTTTCAAGTTCTAGAGCAAGTTTGTAGAGCAAAGCAATTATCCAGCAGATAAACAAAGTCCACCCAAAAGGTGAAGTCAATTTTAATTTTTGATAAAATATCTTTTTATTTAGCTAAAAAGTCTCTTTTCATTTAGCTATTCTTAGTCTGAATTATTCCGTTAGTTATATGGGGTAAAGCTCAAGTATAATGTAAACCACAACACATATGATAACAAAACAATGAGAATGTTTTTGTGGCCATCCCCCCCCCAAAAAAACTAGATTTATACTGGGTGGCAGGGGGGACTGAATTGTCTATGATAAAAAATAATATTCCACATTCAACTTTAAATTTTGTCAGAATTATTGAGATCTTCATCCAAATTGCCATTTAAAAATATCATCCTCACTATCACGATATTACCGAGTAGCTGTAGCTTATCTGGACATTTGTCATTTCCTTTCACTGAACAAAGGAACCACAGCAAATCTGAGTTACAGAACTGGAAGTAAGTGTGAATTCATTTTAGAGAAGAAGACTATAAAAAGTACAGGCTTTGGAATTGAAAAATTGTGGTTCTAATCCTGTCTGTACCATTTAGTAATCAGTTTGACTGAGACTGAATTACTTAACTGCTCTAAGACTCGATTTTCTCATCTGTAAAATGGGGATAAAAGTGGTGTACCTCCCTCAGGAAGGTTGCTGTGTAGATTGAAATAAAACATGTCATAAGAAGCCTGACCAGTAGAAAAAAATCAGTAGATGATCACTTATTAATAGCACCCACTACATTTTTGCAAAAAAGAATCTGTGCCCCTACTTCTGATTCACCTAAGGATCTGTGTCCCTACTTTTGATTCAGCTAAGTGAGCACTGAGTTTTGTTTGTGATGTCTGAACTTTAGGGTGCAGATAGGAGAGCCAGAGGCATTACAGAAGGGGCATGTGCAAATGACATACGTGCTGGTCGACATGCATATGGTGGAGAGTCAACTGTTTATAGTGGGAGAGGCAAACAGTCTGGCATATTTGTCTCATCTGGGTAGGGTTGTCCTTTTGCTTGTTTATTTGTTTTCTTTAACCCTTTTAGAGTCTAAAGAAGAGTGAGTGACTCAGAGATTACAATTGCCTTTCCCAAGTGTACTTCAGAACCTAGGGAGTTAGATAAGGAACTAATTATGTGACTTGCAAGACCATAGTCTTCTCTTTCACCTAAGTTTTCTTGATCCCTTAATGCTAGTCACAGGTCAAAAGGAACTTCAAAAGTTTAGAGAAAGTTGTAGCCAGGTGCATTAATATTGCATATAGGTCATCTTCTCAAAAAAAAAAAAAAAAAAAAAAACAAGAAGATGGAATATGGTCAGCAGGAGTTTACAAGGCAGTGACACTGTTTTTCATGATGGAGGGGATGTCTAGTGAATCTTCTGCCTGCCGCTCAAGTTTAATTAGATAGGTTAGAGCTGTTCTGCTTAAACAGATTGCCTTCTTAGATGTGTTCATTAAATTTTGTATTTCAATGTTCATCACCTCCTGAATTAGAATTGTCTTACACTTCAGCAAAATGCCTCAGAGCAAAAGTTCCTCAGTGGCAAAACAGTCTCATGTTTTGAAAACAGGATGCTTTGGTTGTGCAGCATAAAAAGAGGAACGGAAAGAGAAACAGTATAGAAAGGAAGAAAGCAAACAGCCCTCAGCAGGATCCCTAGCCCAACAACGGCATAAACAGTGACCTGTCTTTCTGACCTTCACTATGGCTCAGTTCCTGACCTCCTGTCGCCAAAGCCAACCAACGTCATTGGAAGAGGATAGGGGGAATGGCGCAGCTGCTGTGAGGGTGACTAGAATTTCCTGTCTCCTTCCTGACAGACAGTCAGAAAAGTACAGGGTTGCAACAACAGTGGCTGAGGAAGGACCAACCCAGAACAACCCCCAGGAAGGTATCTTGTGATGACTGACAGGAGGATGGGGAAGTGGTCCCTCCCCTATTTTACTGAGAAGCATGAGCTCTCATCTAGGATTTTCAGGTGGAAAAAAAGTCAAAGGGATCATTGGTACCCATGATGTTGAAGTTTGTCAAAAGATGAACATGCCATGCTACTCAGTAAAAAGCTATATTCCAGCAACCAGTCACTGTCCTGTCTCCCAAAGGCTCTCCTTTGGCCTTTTCTTTCTCTGCTAGCTTTGCCCAGGGGCAATTTTATGTGCACAATGAAGCTGTGAAAACAGATGTTCTACTTTTGAAAAGTGTAGTACTGGATATCAATTCATTCTTTAGAACAAAGCATTAGGACTTGGCACTTCAGTGAAGGTATGCTGGGCAAACCTACCATTAGGAACGGGAAACGGCAGTCCTTTCTTAAAGCCTCATGAAATCAGCTGCAGACATCATTGCTGGAGAAGTGAGTCCTCCTGGCTGCACAGCTATATTTCTCCCATGTTTCAGGAGTAGCTATAGTGGAATAGCAAACACTGAGCATAAAAGCAACTGATTGTCCACGCTCTTCAATGGGAGCCAGGTTGCATGACCTTGGAAGGTGATCGTGACAGGCTGATTGCCCTAACGTTGGGTGAATCATGTTCTATATAACTGAACAATGAATACGGGGGGGGAAATATTTCATTCAGCAGAACTGAAAGGACATAGATCTTTGGGGCATCTGATTCACCTTAGAACTCTTTCAGTTGATGGTGTGCAGGAAACCAGTTGCTGAAAAGGGTTAAGTGCCACTTTTGCCTAAAATTCAGTGATATGATTGGAGCAGTGTCACCCCTTAGTAACAAGAGGGGTCCTTTTCCTGGACTCCGTGCTTTAAGAGAGCCTTGACCTGGGCTTCTTCCAGCTGCCATCTGATCCAGGAGGTGAGGAGTTAATGAGACCAAAGGAACAAATGTTCTCACCCCTCTAGACCACTCTTTGCACCTCTGATCCTCCACTCTCTGCTCAAATGACTTTGACTCAATGTCCAGGGCCACTTCCTTGAATGGACTGCAGGAGTGCTTACCCCTGGGCCCAGTAGCCAAGAAGCAGCAACTTGGGGTGGGGGAGAAAAGTGGGGTAAAAATTTGAATATGCAGGCTATGGCAGAGGGTTCACACAGGCCTGCACTTGAGCTCCACAGTGGTGGGGAAAGAGGGCAACAAGTGGTCCAAAGCTAGGTGCCCCCGCACTACCATATCCAAGGAGTTCAATAATTCCCAACTCAGGCTGACCTGCCAGTTGTGATGAAGGAATATCTGTCAAGGTAGGAGTTTTGGAGATAGCTTAATTGACATCTTCATATATTTATTTAGACTTAGTATATGGCCCACAAATGTTAGCGATGACCTTGAGTTAGAGGGCAGGACAGAATGAAAATCAGTTCTGACAGCCAACTGGGCATGCATGGATTTTTTTTTTTTTGGTTTGACTTCTCTCTCTCTCATTACTGGTCAGATTTATATAGAATAAAGTATTGGCAGCTCAGGATGAGTATGAGGAGAGCTCAGGAATAAGCTATGAGTTTGAGTTCCAGCTGCCTGCAGTTAGGTACATTACAAGGATAATTACATCATTTTGATCTTCACATTTTTTTAAATCTATGAAGCATAATAGTTGAAGATGATTATCTCCATGGTCTCCTTCAGCTCCTACATTCATTGATAGAATAATAATGGTAAACAAACTACTTTTACAGCTATAGACTCTGTAGACATTGCACTAAACTCTTTGCCTACAATCTGTCATTAATGGTTACAGTCATCCTGGGAAATAGGTACTATTATTATCCCTGTCTTACAGATGAGGAAAGTGAGGCTTAGAGAGTAGAAATAACTTGCCCGAGGTAAATAAATGAGAGCCACAGCTGGGGGTATAGTTTGGTGTTTGAGTGCTTGCTTAGCATGTGTGAGGCTCATAGTTAATCTCCAGCAACACACACACACACACAACTTTTTTCCTTGAGGCTTGGGATGTGGCTCAGTGGGAGAGTACTTGTCCAGCGTGCTCAAAGTTCTGGGTTCTATCCCTATTACCACCAAAGAAAAAAAAAAAAATGGAAGGCAGGATTCATAGCCAGGGCCATCTGGCTCACTATCAATGAGCCTAATGAAACAGATAAATGTAGAAAAAGTTTGGAGGTATTTATAATTCTTCTAAGGGAATACTGTAGTGATTGGTGGGAGGTCTTATTTTTCTAATTCTGGCCATTATTAGTTACATCTGGTTCAAAATTCTAGTCTGCCAACTACCATATTCTCCTCCCCTAGGCCAGCCATTCATCACTCTAGGCTCAGTCTTGGCTTAGAAGTAGCATCTACTAACATAGATAAAGGGGAAGATTTATAGTTATAGGCAATGAATGCAAACAACAATATTAAACATTAAACTCTTGTGAATCAGTGTGCTAAACTCAAGACCTATTTGTTTCCTAAAATTCTCCAACATGGCCTGAGATAACAATAAAATTTGGCTTAAAGTGCCCTAGCCTACTTCTAAATTCTCTTTTTCTCCCTGCCTACCAAGATAAAAAAGAAAACAGAGAGAAGCTATTCTACCATTCTTATTTTTTAAGAATTTTTTATTATCATTCAAATGATTGGGCAATTCCATCAAGTACTACATCCTTTTCAATGCATGTAATATGACCATGAGGCAGAGATTTGATGCTTCAGCAGCAATGACACACAGGCAAATTGCCTCAAAGTAACCTGTAGACTATTTCCCTTGTTCTTTTCCTTCAAACAGAGATGAAAGAGAAAATTAGCTGATTATTCCTTATGTCTCATTGTTGCAATTACTCTATGGCAAAATAGAATTCTCTTATTGAGTGCAATTCAATATTTTAAGTTCTAGTCTTACTAACAAACTATAGAGCTCAGAAGTTATTTACTGCTTTGTAATAAATTTGATTTGTAGTCTATTTTGCTTAATTAAATATTTTTGCATTGATATGTACATAGAACCATTTCATTCAGGCTTTCTGCTAACTCACTTAAAAGTTCCCAAGTGGGCAAATCTCTAAAATGCAGACAGGAATTAAGTGAGGGGCATCACCTTTGATTGATGTAACTCTGGCTCACTGACAAGAGGGCATGATAGTCTCAAAAATCTAATAAATGTCATTTTAGTGAAGGTCGCCTCACTATCCACCTGGGAAAAACATTCAGATAGTCATGTTTAGATGGTCCAATATAAATCTTGAACACCAGTCTTTGAAAATAAAGCTACAATACATAAATGGAATAAATATATGATTTCTATCATTCATGCTTTCTTCTTGGGTACAACCCAATTTAAAAGCCCACCAAGTTCTGTGACGTTGTTATCTATGAAAGGAAAGCTAAGGGCAGAGCTTGCTCGGGCACTGTTTACCTCTAAGTAAGAGTGGCTCAGTAGTGCAGAAAGCTGGACTCTCTGGGAGCCAGGACTTGCTAAACCAGACAATGCCAGGGCAAACTTGCACCACAGTCAATAGGTGTCACGATCCTGCAGGCCCTGTGCCAACTGTCGATGTGCCTCCCTGCACATCCCTTCACTGAAGGATTTTTTCAGGGACTTGCCAGCCCCTCTGTGTCTTGCCCACTTGTACGTGATGTTTCCCTCAACTGGTGCCAAACTGTTTAGTCTCTCTCAGATATTTTACTGTAACTTCCTTTGTTTGATTTACTTTAAAGTAGCCAAGTGCTTCCACAAAGAAAGGACTGTTAAGTTATTTAGAAATGAAGAAGACAGTAAAACTCCTGTTCCTTTTGTTTCTGTTTTGGGAAGTGCTTGATAGTTTTTTCCTCTTTATGGAGTAGATTTTAAAGCTGTAAACCATGCAATTCTGCTCATCAGTTGTCACATTTTCCTTTCCGCTAATGACTTGCAATTTAAAAATATATCATTTTACAAACCTAAAACCCTCCAAGATTAAAGTTTAGCAAGCTTATTAAAATAAAATTCATCTTCGTGGCTCAGTTACTTTTTGTTTTTTTATCTATTAAAAATATAGTGAATTTTGGGGCTGGGGTTGTGTTGTGAGGCCCTGGGTTCAATCCTCAGCACCATAAATAAATGTCCATTGGCAACTAAAAAAAATTTATATATATATATATAGTGAATTTTGTATTGATTTCTAAAAGATTTACATAGCCATGTTACTTTCTGTCTTTGCTCACAGGACAATGCATAATCTTAGGCCTTAACCAATTATAAAACTAAATTTGGAGTTCAGATACCTGAAAGCACAAAATGATTAGACCAATTAAAACATTCTATATTTAAGACAAAAAGTGTTGGCATCTGAGACCTGAAAAGAAAAATTTTAAATATTTATTTTGGAAATAAAACAGTAAGGAAGAAATTATCACTAAATAAAAATTCCTTTCAAATTCAATCATATTAGCTGTGCAAAAACTGATCAGACAAGACAGAGTAAAGTGTTAAATTGGCAACTATTTGATGTCTTTGGCACTGATGACGGTAACATTTGATAAATCAAACAACAAAACCAAAATGATCTAAATATTTTATTTCTAATTATAGTTTTATAGAGTTTGTTACTAGACAAAATTCATAGAATTCTAAGGCCAGAAGGGAGTCTTAAATATTATCTATTTGAAGTCATTTTACGATGAGAAAATTGAGGTATGGATTTTCTCATTAACAAAAAGTAGGGACTAAGTATATAAGGTACTCTTTAGAACTTTGTAAAATATAAAACAGAATCTTGCTGAAAAAGTAATTTTGTTATGGCATGAGTTCTCAGAGTCATAAGCTTAAATAGTGGGACCGTGGCAACTAGGATATGGGTCCAAGTCCAACTTGCTGTTGGTCTTCAGCAAAAGTCTGATCATGCTTGAAAAGGACATTAGACATCCCCTCTTTAGTTTGCACTAATTTTTAACCTTCTTATTCTCCATTTATCTTTCTTGAATAAAAGCTGTGTGTGTCATAATCGGTTCAAATAAAGAGAACAAATTTAGTTTACTGAAAATTTGGTGATCATATATAGCAGGAAATTGTTGGAAGGAGTTACTTTAAATGCCATTGACATACATTGCTTTTCTTTACTTCTTGCTATTTTAACTTCTTAATTTTAAAAAGTAAAACAAAAATGTAAAACCTAAAAAAAAAAAAAAAATTCTTACAAAAGCAACCAGAGTTAGAATTTTTATCCCCCATTAAAATGATGCCTATAGGTCATTTATTTTCAAAACTTTTCCAGTTAATATAATAATAGCCTCTCTCTCTTCTGATAATTAATTTTCATAACTGATATTTAATATCTACATGATATTCAGTTTAAAAACTGTACTGTTAATAACTTACCCAATTTGTAATTAATGTTTTCAGTTTTCCATCATTATAACTTTCTACTATCTCTGGTTATTTTCTTAGTTTAGGTTAGAATCCCACAAATGGAATTAATGGGTTAAAGGCTCTTGATCCCTGTTTGCTTTCTTACTAATCCCATTGCCAGAGTTTAAGTAGTAAAAATCCTGTGGTTAGTGTAACTTCCTTTAACCTTTTTCCATTTCTTCCTTTCCTGTCTCTGAACTGAAGATGATAAATTGGAGAGTTTTACCTTCTGGTGAGAAAGTAGCCAAGCCTTAGATTCTTTCCACTACTCAGCAGAGCTGTCAGCTTGGGAAGTTGAAATCAATATGGCAGTTTGACCCTCTCCCTACCTGAGAATGTTCTGCCCAATGGCTCAGTGTGAAGCTCTCACTACTCAACTGATTTCTTGATTCTTGAGCCACATTGCCAACATTCTGGCTAGGTTCAGTAGTGTTGTCAACTACATATTGAGAAACAATACCAATGGAATGAATGCCTTGTATGAATTTTAAGTATAGATAGCATGAGAAATGGGTATGCTACATAAACCTCACTCACAGCATATATAGAGAGATATATTTTTATGTATTTATGAACAAATATATAACAACAAATCCAAACATTATGTACAACTATGATACACCAGTAAAAAATATGGGAAAAATGAATGAAATTTTGATACATGCTACAATATGAACGGACCTTGAAAACATTATGCAAAGTAAACAAACCAGAGACAAAAAGACAAAAAAAGAAATTTCTTTTAAAAGAAATTTAAATGTATTCAGTTAGCTTAAGATGACTTTTAGTTTTTGTTTAGTATTTAGACCTCTGAGTTCATCAGATATTGCAAATATTTGACCATAAAATATGTGAAGATAATGCTCTATTTGTCTAATTATTAAAATGAGACAATATGTAGAAAAATGAAGAGAAAATGACTAAGGGAGAATTTTTGGTATGATGTGGTTTAGAGAACTTGTTCCCTGCCTAAAAGATTCTTGACATTCTAACTTTGACTCTTTCAGTATCTCCTCATTTGTAATAATTATTTACATTATAAAGTAGGACAAAGTAAGAAAAAAACTTTTCTTAACATATAATGTAATAAATGAGAAGTAAAGTCCTAATTCCTGCGTAAGTAAAAATGTTTGGTGTTTTGTCTATTGGGATAGGATATAAAAAAAAAGCTTGAACTAAAAAACTGAAATATTTAAAAGGGGATTCCACTGGGGGGTAAACCATTTAAGAGCCAGAGTAATCATGCTGGTATAAGAGAGGTGGAAATAACATGAGTAACGCCTGTTGAATCAAAACGATGGGCTTCCAATTTCCTCTCTTACCCTTGATGTCAGAACATCTATTAAAAACATGGCTTAAGAATATTAGTAAGAGTTTATCATCACTCGAGAATGAAAGCAATTCCATTGCCTAGAAAACTTCCCCTTGCCTCATATATAGCATCAGTCCTACCCCTAGTGTACAAACTTCTTGGGTTTCTTTTGAGACCTCTGCTTACTCTAGCCTTTCTCAGATGTCCATACCATCCTCTTACCAATTATATTTGTAAGTATCACAGCTAACATTTCGGTTGGCTAGAATTTAAGTTGTGTCTGCACCAGATTGTAAACTCTTAGGGCTTGAAATCAGGTTTTGGAATATCTGAGACTCCACTTGGCTTATAGTGTTAGGCTCAAATGTATCCAGGAGGCCTAGCTCTCTTTCTGTTTAATTGTAAGCAGGGAAGAGAAAAGTAAATGAAAGCTTTTGTCAGTTGGTGGTAATTGATTTGGGGTTTGTTTTATTTAGAAAGATGTAAGCAATTCTACTTGATTTGATCATTTAAGACATTGGTTGATATGGCAACTTTTGATAGATTATTCTTCCTCTAACCAATACTAGGACAGGGAATACCCTCACTGATAGGCACAACACAATACCAAAGAGGGAAATGTTTCAGCATTTTCAAAAACCTTAAATTTATGGAACATCTTTAGATTATCCAGTGTGAACTTCCAATATACTTTTTTTGTAGTTGTTTTCTTTATTCAGTGCTAGGGATTAAACCCAGGGTCTGCCACTGAGCTACATCTCTAGGCCTTTTTATTGGTTTTGAGACAGTACCTTGCTAAGTTTGCCAAGGCTGGCCTCCAACTTGAAATCCTCCTGCCTCAGCCTCCCAAATAGCTCCAATATACCTCTGCATATCTATTTGATTAAGAGAAGCTAGGGACCCTCTGATGGGTCTCTAATGAAATAGTCTCCAACTCTCACTCTGGCAATTCCACTCATATACTATGGTTTAACTGGACAGATGCTCCCCATTTACCCACCAAGCTGAAAGGGCATAGTGCCCTTCTGGCCTGCAGCTCCCCCCTACCCATTGTGATTGCTAGTCCTGGCTCTAGTCTATAATTTGAGACAGATGATTTAGATATGTCTGTGTTTACTGATGCAATGGATGTGTTTTTCTTGGCTAGGCCAGTACATTATTTGTGTGCTTGTCAGGGTGAGCTGCCCCACTGAATTTTTTTCCTGCTATGTTTTACATTGAAGATCTGATTTCACAAAGCTTATTTGCATCTTTCTTATCCATTGTATGGGAGCTTCCTTGAGAATGTGTCAAGATTTTCTACAGTTGTTTGTAAAAAAATTAAAAATCACTATCATTTAATTCCCAAGAACTTGGGGCTTTTATAGGAAGTAATTAAAATAATTTTAATAATAATTAAATTAACTTTTTTAAATAGTTAAAAACTCGTTTATTTATAGTCTTCTTTCATATATTTAAAATCTCAAGATTGTTGTCTAATGTTGGTTTTTATGTCTGGCACATTAAAATTTGCAAACGGAAATATATATATCTTTTCAAGAAAGATTCTTTAGGGCCCCTAATAAAGTGCTAAAATAGGAAAAGTTTGCCAAAAAATGAACCCCTGGGCAGAAATAGTCTTTTTTTTTTTTCAAGTATGGTAAATATTTCTAATTAAAATGAGTAAAATATGAGCTTCTTTTCATAAGTAAACATTAGTTAAAAGAACTCAGAAAATGTTTCGTTTTTTTTTTTTTTCTTCTGTTTTGAGCACTGCTTTTCAAATCTAATCAGATGATTCAAAACTACAATTCCCAGAAAACCCTGCATCGGCCTGAGGAAATACTGTATGGCTCTGTTTTATTTCTACGTTGCTAGATGCAATGTAGCACAGTAATGAAACACACCTGGATCCTGCTTCCCATCTACTCTCACAGGATGCTGCCCCTGAGCAGAATCCTGTCATCCCATTTTCAAATGCAAAACCAAGACTCAAGTGGAAGAATGGATTTGTGCAGAATGGATTTGAGGCTTAGACTGAAATCTCGTTCTCTTCGCTCAATGATTTAAAAATAAAAACTAAAGGGAAACCCCAGGGTAATTTATGATATTATATAATTCATTAAAAACACACATAATCAATAAAAATTTGGTGCTAGAGGTCAACCAAGGCTCCTTATGATTTTTAGACTTTGGTTTAGATGTTCTCTCCTGAAAGAGACCTTCTCCGCTGTGACCCTCACTCAGCAGCTTGTTGGTATTACAATGCATGGTTTTTGTCCTTGGTTGTAAATATTGGTTTTTTACTCATCACCCCCATTAGATTGTAAGGTTGTGGGGAACATGTACACCATGTTCATTATTGTACTCTCAGCATTTAGAATAGCTCTAAGTACATGGTAGCCATTGAAATACACATTTTCAATAAGTATCCATTGCATAAGGTTCAGAAACTTAATATAAGTTGTTTAAAATCCACTAGAAGGATAGTGGAAAAATGCATTAGAACCAGAAATCCTGTTTTCTGTTGTGCTACACATGTACTTGCCATGCCTAATTCAAGTTTTTCTAATTGTTGGTTTAGCTGAGAAATTTCAATTTAGTTCACAATGACTCCTCAAAGTACCCTGGACAGATAACACGTATTCATCAATTGAATGTACTTGGTGTGTGAAATGGAATGGACACGTGGAAGCACATTCCTGAGGCCTTCTCCTAACCTTCCAATCCAGATAACAAATTGCAAAATTTCAGGGACAGATGTTCTTGTGAGTGGGAATGTGAAGCACATCTTTGGTTGTGTGTGTGTTTGTGTGTGAGTGTGTGTGTGTGTGTGTGTATGTGTGCGCGCGCATGCACATGTGCACTTGCGTTTGCTTGGTTGCTTTGGTTTGGTACTACTTGATTTACCTTTCTCTTAAAAAGTCTGCATCCTATGGACAAGAATCTGGGCCCTCCAGAGACTGGCAGTAGCTGTCGCACAGTCGTTGGGGAGCTTACTCAGGAGCATGTGCTCTGTCTGAATCTTAACCGTTCTCCCTATCTCTTGTGTCTGGAGAAGAGCAGCCTAATCATGTAGCTGTGGTTGGTTATGCTTTTCTTTCCTGGAATATTTCTAAAGTTTCCCTCACCCCAGCTGCCTTTGCCATCAATTCATATCTGTTACTGGATTAATCTGTCAAAATCTGAGCAAAAATATGCATATTTGATACAGTTCTCCTTAGGCAATCTGTGGTTATTCATGGCTTTGAGACATACAAGAAAAGTTCTAAAGTCTCTTAATTTGAAGAAATCAGCTACATCAAGGAAGCATGAATGGATGAATTACCAATAGTTGGACCTTTCCAAATAGGCTTTTTAAATTTTTTTATGGTATGGTATCAACATAAAGCCATTTTGAGTTAAGGTTTTCACTTGACATGCCTTATCTATTTTTCTGGCTATTCTGCTCTACACTCCTTAGAAAGTTGAATAATCTTATTGTCAACCAGTGAGTTTGAGCTTCTATGAGTAACTCCTGTGTCACATAATCTGTGTGACACCACACTGCGTCACACCTGCAGCACTGCGTTGTGGGAATCCTGCATTTAATTATATAAGCCACTGTCAACAATGAAAAGACTTTAGGTGCCAAAGAGTCAGCTAAAACCTCCACCCAAAGTAAGTCCAAAGTGAGCAAAGTATCAGGAGTTCCGATTCTTTTAAAATCCAGAGGCAAAACATGGCTTCAAGTACAAATCCTGTGGAATGAAGGGCATCCCCAGGGTCTCAATCCCCTTGCCAACCACTCTACCATTTCTGATCTTCCCATTTTAGAGAAAACTAAAGTGAATCGATCTGAGTGAATCGATGATTTCTCATACTAAGTTATAGTGTTTAGGAGTTTATTTCCAGACTCGGGTGCTGTTATGAAGTTGGGTTTGCTATTGGGGTCTACTCTGTGTTATTAGAGCCCACTAATAAGGCAGGCCTGTAACCAGCACCTGCCTTCATGTCTGAGCTGTGCAGCCAATTCTGAACTGCTCTGTCAGCCTTCCGTGAACCCAACAAACCTGAACATCTTGGGGTGTATTGTTCTTCAAAATGTGCCTTCATCTCTTCTAAATTCCAGTAACTATAATAGGAAAAGCAAAATATAGAAAATGTATAGGTATCTTTTGTAAATAGGATAAAACTACTTAAGACTGCCTTTTTCATCTTTTATGGTTTAAAAATATATTGGAACCTCCAACTTGTGGCCAGTTCTTCTCTTGCATGAGTATAGTCTTTTGATCATGGGTATAATCTTATGATCTTATGATCAAATTACCAAAACAGATAAGACATATGCTTTGGGGTAAAAAAGATTCAGTGTGTGTAGTCCAGGCTTTTCCTTTATTTAATTGGTAAGCCCCAGAGCGGACCTTGAAAATCTCCATAGTACGGTCTGCCCCAGCTCTGAGAAAGTGCTAATCCAGAAGCAAGAAATTCCTAAGGCAACTCTGAAGCCTCCCAAGGAGTATGTGTAAGTCACTATCTGAGGTCAATATAATTAATATTAAACACACACACATCATATAGAGTCATAATTTCAAAAACAAGCTATGGTAGAATTTTATAGCTACAAAAATACTGGAGATTCTAACAAAGCAGGATTTAAAACAATCCCAGATACATTACCAACTGAAAAGTGGAAATCAGTTCTTAGGAATCATGAGCAATATTTACGGGCCATGATAATAATGTCTATAAACACTTGGGTGGTGGTTTCCTGTTCTTTGCAATGACTTTCAAGGCAAACACCAATGTCCTGAAGCCTAGGTCTTGTTTTCTACCGTCATGAGGGGATACTAGGGTCCATTTCTACGATTTCTATTTTTAAAAGACTAGTCTACACTGAAGAGGTTCTGGCTGTAAAATGTTCCAGTAGAAAACTTAATCATCTACTTCAGAATCACACTAATATCCTGTAGCCTAAGAATTGACTCAATCTTAGAGTTAAGTATTGGCCATCATAGCTGCCCAGAAAAAGTTACAGAAGCCTTAAATGGAAAAGCAAGAGAAACTAATGATCATAATGCTTCAACTTTTGCTGGTTGCTATGATGACTTTTTCATATATTGAAAAAAGTCCTGTTATATTTAATTCTTAGGCCAGCGCTCAAGATTTGACAATGTATATGTAATTGAAAAGTTAAAAATAAAAGTTAAATTAAAAGGGAGCAGTCAAGAACATAAAATGATACTATAAAGTTTCAGGAACAGCGGCAGATCTTCTCAACGAGAGGCCTCTGTCAAAAATATCAAGTTTAAAAATTTTAAATTATTTAAAGAAATACAAGACCTCTAACCTTGACATGTTATGAGGACTTGAATGGCTTGGTATCTCTTTATGGGATATTTGAACATGTAATATCTGAAACATTTGTCCATTTCAAAAATTATTATGTGAATTTCAGATTTAACTGGGCATCCTGAATTTTTATTTGCTAAATCTAGAAACCCTTTCACATATGTGAAAGCATAAATATACTTATATATAAAATATTACAAATATATACAGTTTATAAATATTATATCTAGTATAAAAATGCAATGACTATATCAGTCTTTAGGCATAAATAGTTATAGTGTCTTTTGTCTATTTAATCTCATTACTACAGCAACTTTCAAAGTTAAGAGAATGTTGGGTCGTGAGAAATTCCTATAAACATCCTAATGGGAATTACTGTGGGTCTAGGAAAGGTCATTTTTTAGCATTCTAATAACATGTGTCATATCTTCTCTTGTAAAGATTTCAGAATTCTTAAAAAAAAAAAAATGGCTAGCAGCAAAGGGAAAGTGGAAGAAATGCCTAAGGATTTTAAGGGCTATTCACCACTGAATCTCAACTTGGAGAGGAGTTATATTCAAATTCCTTTGAATTTTTCAGTTTTCTGTGTGAGAGCACTTGTGGGTTGTTCCTACTTCACCCTTTGTCACTTGAGCAAATATTTGTCCTCTAACCAATAAATGAAATTGATTGTTTTCACTTCATCATAAATGTCAATATTTTGTTGCAGATTTATGGTAGAGATATTCATGGTTGTTTTTCATTAAATATTACTACATAACTGCACAGTTTAGCAGAGCAATCGTTCGATTCTAATGTGTTTAGGAGAGTTCCTCTGACATGGTGCAGGGATAGTGAGCACCACACACATCTCCAGGTCGCAGAGTCGTGCTTCTTTGCCAGGATGGTCCTGGAACTACAGCCTCTAGATCCCTACATATTAGAAGACAATGGTAGCTCCATTATTTCTTCTTTTCCCTGGTCACCATCTCACCCAATTCCATTTTACTTGCCTCTCAAGTAAGATAAATCTGCTATTAAAGAAACGGGTCACTGGGTTTCAAATGAATGATAAAGTTCACAGGGAAAGATAGGAGAAAAGAGATGAGATGCTCATCATCAGATACTCTGAAATGTCGAGAACTGTGGAAATTGTGAGTTTTATAAAGGGCTTTCCAGAAAGTCCACTATACCCTTGTTCCGTTTCTTGTATTTTTCTTTTAAAGTCAGATTTTTCAAAGGAAAGTGTAGATGCTAAAGAATGCACGTTCCCTTTTTTTTGGATTTTCATCTCTTTCTATGGAAGAAGCAATATTTTTAAAAATCAAAAGGGACCTTAAAAATTAGCCATTTTTACAAATAAGGAATAAAAGCCCCCAGAAGTCCATTCTTCACGGACAAGATTACACATTTGCTTAATGCAAGAGAAAACAGAGACAAGTTCTGCAATCACAGCTCACTAAAACTATGCCACCAGCTTTGACCTCCTTCTGCGGCCACTAGCATTCTGTAATTTCAGGAGGAATTTTCAGCCACTTCGCTTCGCTTTCCTGATGCCCAGGAATTCTTACAAAGTTATGACTAACAAAGTATAAAATATGAGTCAAAAATTAGTCCCTAATAAAGTCATTGTGACTTTAATGACTTCGGCAGTTGTTTTCATACAGCAAAAACAGGAAGATCCCACACAATAAGGCGCCTGTCTCACAGCTGGGCTCATGCGTAGATGGCCACCCACAGGAGTTAACTACTGGGGCTGTCTTCCTCTCTTTGGCACCTCTTTTTTCCTTCCTGACAATTTTCTCTTACTGACTTCATCAGGAGGTTATCAATGAGAAGAAAGTACCTGCCTTGTCTAGTCTTTCACAGGCTGAAGGGTATTTTTTTTTAATCACTTAGGATTTACCCCTAACAAAGCTAGAATACTCTTAATAGCAGCTCTTCCACATTCTTGATATTAGTTCCCTGCAGTTATCTCTCTCCTGGATTGTTTTATTCTGAGAAACATAAAATCAACAAATTTTAGATTTATGGAGACTTTGAGAGCATACCTGTCCACCCTTCCTGTGTGGTTATTTTAACTAATAACTCATTATCAAGATAGTATCTCATGTGCCTGTGGACCTTTGCACAAACCTTAAATTAGTCCTTTGAAGAGAAATATAGAAAGCTGATGAAGTGTTCCAGAACCTTAGAAGAAACTGGCTCAGAAGAAAATAACCTCTATATGTAATAATTAAACCAGAGAAAAAATTGAAGCCATGAAACAAAATTTCACTATCAAGTGTGACTGAATTTTAGCTATTGCTATTTAGTCTCTTTTTAAAACAACTTCTATTATTGAAGGAAGCTTTATTTTAAGAAAAAGAAATCATAGCTGATTTTACAGAGAAGGTATCCTTGACAAACAATATTAAATTTTTATACAAAAATTAGTACCTTCTTCCCTTTATAAAAAAAAATAACTAATTTCTTAGCAATGCTTTCAAATGTTAGGCATAAACTTTGGTAGGCACTGGAGGAATATGTCTTCTAAGGCTTCATTCACAAACTTTGCTTGTCTGTGTTGAAAAGGGGCTTTGGTCATTTACTCTGGGGACATTATTTCTAGGTAGGCTCTAGCAGGGTTTTTTTTTTGTGTGTGTATGAAGGCAGATTCTTAAAGAAAAATAGGATCTGTGTACATATAGTGGAGACACATTTATCTTTGAAATAGTGTGCTCCTGTTTATGGATTTCTTTACTGAATTTGATAGACTAAATAATGTTCATTCCCTTCCAATCCCGTAATTCCTTGGGGCATGGTTTTACTCAGAAGCTATTTTAACTTCGTATTCAAAACACCTAACTTGATAGACAAGGAGACTCCAAGAGTCTTAGACTGGAAAATTCTGAGATATGATAAATAGCTCTCTTCCTTTGTTGGTGACTTATTCTTACAGATTGAAGCATTTCCTTTTTTTTTTTTTTTTTTTTTCTTCTTTGCTATTTTCTCGGTATTGTAGAGGGAGTTTTATTTTCTGGGAAGTATTGTTTGCTGGTAAGTAATGCGTCCAAACAGTAGGAGGCTGCCACAAAATTTATCTTAGAATCATGAAAGTTCAGGGCCGAGAGACTGAAATCGTAAAATCATGCATCTTTCTCATTTCACATCTGAGGGGTGAAGTGGCTTTACGAGACCGGTAGTGAGAACTGAGAATGAAAGTCAAGGTTCGTTGACCGCATCATGGCCACCTCTCTAGCTCACCAGAAGCAACTCCAAGTTGAGAGTCAGATTCTGAAAGTCCAAACAAACTGAGCTCCTCAAGTGTCTTCCCAGCTTTAACCTCATATATATGTCATACCCATTCCATTCCTTGATGTGTCTGGTCCCACAGGCCATCGCTAATCATACAAATTGGACTCTACCTCGCTACCCTCTGTCCTTAAGGCCACGTTGGCCCTCCTCCTTCCTTCATACACAGCCCAACATAAGTGTGGCACTTCATAAGTGTTTTTTTGATGAGAGCAATGATTGCTTTGGTCACTTGTGGCTGGGCCCTCCCTTATGGAGGAGGAAAACCAACGGTTGTTGCTAAGCAACACTTAAAGGAGTGGGTTGGCTTCTGACACTGAGTGACCTCCTTTTGCGTACTTCATCTCTCGTTGTGTTTTATGGTTGCTTAAAGATGACTTTGGGTTTTGATGGCATTGCCACACCCTTAGCAAGACTCATAGGAGAATTAATTGGAGTGTGGGAAGAAGGGAGGTGGTATTTGTTCACTACTTCCATGACTACAGGGACCCCTTCTAAGTATACAGGAGAAGAGAGAAGCTGGAGATGAGAGTCACCTCCCTGTTCCCACATTGGGACTTGTTGATAATATATCCCAACAGGGCCCTATGGCAATGGGAAGTTACTAAAAAAAATGAGGAGAAAAATCTTGCCTCTTCTAACCTTTTATGATTTTTTTCTACCTGCTCCTATCTCCCTGAGCTGAGGGGTCAATATAGCTAATAAAGAACAAGCCCCCTCTTCCAGACTGTTAACTGTTGTGGTTAACCAACACACCCTAATATATCCCCGTATTTCTACTTAAATGAAAGCTGATTAAAAGCACGAAAAGAATTTTCATTGGTTTGTTTGCTTTTTTTCACTGCTCTATCTCCACTGCTTTGGCCATTTTGAACATTCAATAAATATTTGTTAAATACTTGGTAAAATGGGATTATTGATTAGTGCAAACCAGATTGACTCCAACTATTTCAGAGATTCCAAAGAAATAAAATGGAGGATAATTGTTTGTTTCATTTGGCTAAGTCGGGTACAGAAAAAAAAATTAGGGAGGAAATCATCTGCCTCTAAGCTTTTTACAAGATATTTTTACAATGGTCTAAGTAAAGTTTGCTTCTTTGCTAAAATTGAGCAGATCAATCAGAGCATATAAACCTGCTTTTTCTAGCTTCTAAGACTTCCACGCAGAAGTCTTAGAGGACAGAAGATGAGAGGCCATTGTGACAGACCAATTGCATCTTTAAAAATAAGTAACTTGGAATTTATGCAATTTACCTGCAGTTCAAAATTGCAGAATTTCAACAAGTAAAATACAGTGGCTGAGATGATTGATTCAGATGATGCCTGGTTACTGTTACTATCATATTTTCTCATGGGAAAACACATACATATGCAAGCAGGGTTACCCAGAAAGAGGGCGATAGAGCCTCTCTGAGGACAATGCATAGTGCAGTAAGTCAGCAGGCAGCCCTACTGATTTGCATTGGCTTCACCTCAAAAGACCAGGTCTCCTGGGCATAGGCAATGGCATGACCCCAGGCTTGGATGCCTGAAGTGAAGCTATTGTCGGAAGCAGGATGCTCATTTGGAAGGGGAATGCCTCTCAGGAAAGAGAGCCAATTGCAAGTTAAGGCTGTTGCCATGGCGCTCGGCTATTCCTTCAACAAGCTGTACAGAGCTCCTGGGAGTCTAGGGCAGGGTAACAGAGAGGAGGGAAGAGAGGAGCCCAGTGGGCCTGGGTGGGGAATCCCACTGCAGTCAGCTCTTCCACTTTTTCTCTTGCTTGTGCAATAATGGTGACAAGGAGAAGGGGGGGTGGCGCAGCGGGCTGCAGGGGAGCCTACAGGAAAGAAATGACATTCTCAACATCTCCTAGCTTGTTAAAAGAAAAATTAGCTTAACTCCTAATTATTTCTAACATGTATTAGAGGATGTAACACTAAAGTACAAAATCAGCAAGTCACTCAACCCTGAATAGTTGTTCATCGTTCACTCAGCAAATATCTTGTATTTCCTAACACACTCTAAATCCTGGAGGGAAAGGTTAAATGAGTTTAATCCATTTGCTGAATGTGATCTACTATGCATATTAATGAACTGATAGAGTGCAGAAAATTGCAGGCTGCATAAGGAAGTACTTTTCAAAAAATAAATTAATTCCATTCCCATTCATTTTATTGTGAAAGAAGGCTAAATGCATCAGCACACTGTTGGTGGGCACATAACCCTCCAAAAAGCTAGTTTAAAAAAAAAAAAAATCTTGTATACTGGAAGCTAGTCTGAAAACAATTACATTCCTGACTTTTTTCAATTAAAAAAAAAAAAAACCCAGAAAGTGAATTAATCAAATGCACCATCATTTTGAGACAATTAGAGTGTCTGAGCTTTGTGCGGAGGCTGCAAAGGGCTGGTCTGCAATGGAAAGAGAGGGTTAAGGAACACCTAGTTGAAATGGGGGAGGGTGGGACTTCAAATTTACTTAAATATTCATGGGGCTTCCTCCATTTTAATCTTCTCCTTTTTAAAAGATGGCTGTGTTTCCCAGTCTGGAGAATTGCTGCCTCCTTGCAGAGTTCAGCAGAGTAGGACTAATCTAGGGTGGAAACCCCCCGCGGCCACCAGGACTCTTCATAATTGATAAGTGTTTCCAGCCAGCCAGCTGAATGCATTTGGACAGACTCTTGCTCCTCTGTACAATTCCTGATTTCATTACTCTCTTCTGCCAGGAAATAAGCAGGGAGCATAGGCTTCTAACAAGAACGGAGTGCCGTGATGTGATGGGCTTTGTTTGGATTAGGAAATGCCATAAATTTTGGAGGCTTTGTCTTTTCTAAGTTTTGATTATTTTACCACGGATCTGCAGGGCTTTCCTGATCCTTTCGGGATTGCTCTCTCTCAGAACTGAATTCTTTCAAAGGGATTTGTGGATTGTATCAAGAAGAGCATTCAAAATGCCTGAGGCAAACTATTTGTTATCTGTATCTTGGGGTTATATCAAGGTGGGTTAATTCGATTGTGTTTTGTGTCTGATAGAATGTGAAACCTTTATATTTGTATGTTTTCTGTGAAGTGGAAAACATCCGTAATGATTTGTGTGTTCATTTAACCCACTGGCTTCTTATTGTGAAATTGTATTTAAATATACAGTAATGTATTTTAATCCTGTTCTTACTCAACTTAATATTTAAAGAATGCTTTTGTTTTCCTTTAAACTTTACATCTACTCTCCTTACGCTGAATAGGTTATCAACTCAATTATATTTTAGAGTTAATTGTCCACAAATGTATTTTTAAAAGCGATTTCATTTTTCAAGTAAAAAAAAATTTTTGACCTCTATGGAATTTATTTTCCTGTGTTTGAATATTCAAAAAAAATCAGTTGTTACTTCTAAAATATCTTAAGAAAATCTTCTTTCCTAAAGTGATGTTGGAATAATTTCAAATTAAGGGGATATTATGTTCTTTAGAATCAGTATCATTTGTCTAACAGTATCTGCTAGTCCAGTTTCTTGGTTCCTAGAAAGTAAAGTTGAAAACATTTAAAGTGATAATTTGCTCTTTCTTTAGGTGGTTAATGCATTTTTTTCTTCTTTACAAACAGTTCAAAAGAATGCTGAACCGGGAGCTGACACATCTCTCAGAGATGAGCCGATCAGGGAACCAGGTGTCTGAATACATTTCAAATACTTTCTTAGGTAAGATATTAAAAGGGAAAAATCTGTCCCATAACTGAACTTTTTCAAGATTAATTTCACAACCCATCAAGGATATTCCATGTGAATTTGGAATGGGGCTAAGTTATAAAAAAAAATCCATTTAAAATAAGAACTGAAGCCAATCTTTAAGGGAAAAAAAAATAAGCAGAAAGATGATGGGGGGTGGTGGAAATGAGTACAAATGCTTATTAAGTTAATAAATAGAAATGAGTACAAATGCTATTAAAGACAGACGTTTATTATGGGCTGACTTATATAACTGTAGGTCCCTCTTATCTACCAGCACAATTCCATCTCTGCCAAGATCTCTGAAGTAGTATGGAACATGCAATTCCCCAAACCCTAGAGACAACTCCATTAGCTCCTCTGACACAGTATTATTTCCATTCTTCCAATAACTGGGCTTTGAGAAAAAGGTGCTTTTTAAGGGATACACTGGAAGACTAATTCCATAGTGAGTTTAGAGAACTAGCTTTGGAAGTAATTTGACTTACTGCTTTCCTAAGTTATTTCTTAAAAATAAACTGTGGGGAAGAGGAGAATTTTCATATCTCTAAAAGATTTGATTCTTCTCTAAGCAGCATCATTGACTTCTGATCCTTTACCTATCATTCTCCATTGTTACATTGTTGGTACTTAACACAAGACACTGACCAAAAAGGTTTGCATGAAAGACCCTCAGTTACCATCATGCATCTTGTTTGATTATTAGGGATTTCTGATCTCAGGCTTAAAGGCAATTCTGTTGTAAAATGAACCTATTTGGACTACTTTAATATGGCCTCGAGAATTGGCAAATCTGCACTTCAAAGTGAATGGGTAGCATTTAGATATTTATTCTGTTGACTTTCAATTACTGTTGAATTATACTTGCTTATGAAATTCCATTTTCCAGGGAAATGACCCTTTGTAACAGCTGACCATCACACCCTCCTTTTTGGAATAGCCACATATCATTAAATCAATGAGCATCTGCCTTGATGCCTATGGACGCACATATCTCTTTAGTTCTATTTTGAAAAGATCAATCCTATTTCTCTAACACCAAAGTAGTTCCTGCTATCAGCAGCAGATCAATCAGCTTTCTCTTTGAGCAGCCTAGTACAAAGCTGGCACATTACTGTACAGCCAATGGTCACTGAGCAGGATTAACAAGTGCCTTCTGTTTCTATACGTATCTGCAGCCCTTGTATTTTTTCAGCTGCATTTGCAGTAACCTCTGTCAGAGAACAAAGGAGAAGAATTTTTTATACCTCCTATCTCCCAGAATTGTCTAGGATCTAATTGAAAAGGAAACATGACATATTGAGCCTTTTCTTCCCCCCCCCCCCCCGCTTTCTCCTATATTCCTTTGAATAAAGGAATCCTCCATTGACCATTTCATATATTCTATTCTTTGGAACATTCAATTATTTTGCATAAGCTGGGTACTGTTTTAGTTACATTTTACAGGTTATTGACTACAGGAGAGAAGAATAAAATCAATTAAGTGCAATAACTTGTTTTTGTTGCATGTTAAAATGCTATGGCTTATATGTCTTTGCAGAAAAGATTCTCACTATTTTTTTTATTTGTTTTAATTAGTTACACATGACAATACAATGACCTTGACATATCATACAATTGAATCAGATGGGATATAATTTCTCATTTTTCTGAGTATACAGGTTGCAGAATCACATTGGTCATGCAGTCACATAAATACACACAGTAATAAGAGATTCTCACTATTAAAGATCAATGAAGTCTGAGCCCTTAATCTTTCAAGACTGGGCCAAAACAATCCTCTTCATTCCTAGTCTCTTCGAACATCCACTTACCAAGGATAGCAAGAAGACCTTAGTATACTAATTAATCTCTTTTTAAATCATCATTGGCTATCAAGAGGGAAATTGGATAAGACATAAAGATAAGCGGGGCATGGTGACACAAGACTTTAATCCCAACAGCTCGGAAGCGGAGGCAAGAGGATCCTGAGTTCAAAGGCAGCCTCATCAATTTAGCTAGGCCCTAAGCAACTCATCTGTGAATAAAGTATAAAAAGGGCTGGGGATGTTGCTCAGTGGTTAAACATCCCTGGGTTCAATTCCTGATACCAAAAAACAAAAAAAGAAAGAAAGAACGATATACAGATAACCTTTCCGTCTCAGAACTATATGTCAAGAACAGACAGATGTCCACTTTCTTTTCTTTTTTTTTTTTTTTTTTTTTGTACCAAGGATTGAACCTAGGGGTACTTAGCCACTGAACCATATCCCCATCCCTTTTTAGTTTTTATTTTGAGACATGGTTTCACTAAGTCGCTTATAGGCACATCCCTTAAGGAACACAAATTGTTTGGCTTCTCATTATTCTGAAAATTAAATAACCAAGAACAAATTGTTGAGGAAGGTTATTAGAATCCCAATCTTTACACTCTCTTAGCATTAAGAGGGTGGTGTACAGGAGAATGTATGTGTGCTAAACCCCATTGAACAGACTAGACAGGTATATTAGAATTTTATAAGTTCTTAGGAAAGTAAAGGAAGAAAACTATATAAACTATATAAAACAAGATGCCTTGGTGCTCCATCTTTAAAATGGGAGCACGGGGATAGATGACATTCCATGTCCTTTCCAACTCAAACATTCTGTGATTCTCAAATGAACTAAATTTATCGTTTCATTAAGACATACGTGGCAACCTGGGTTCTCTGTGATGAAGCCTAGCCTTGCAATTTGACAGTCTTAAAAAATGAACAAACAAACAAAGCTTATTTCCAAACTGCCAGTGCAGGACCTAGAACTCTTAGTCATATCTTGTGAGCATGATAGGTTCCCAGGGGACCATGAAGCCTTCTTCATAGACTGCCATGTCTACAAAAGACCTTAATGTCCTCATGGTACAACTTCCTCATTTTATAAGAGAGAAAACTGAGGTCCAGAAGAATGACATAAATCAACCTAGGTCACTTGGCTAATATGTTTCTGAGCCAGAACCAGCACCTAGATTTCTAGACTGAAATACCTACCACTCCTGATAGGAAGTTGGAACACAGAGAAGAAAATGACATGAGTAATATTCACATTGTTTGGGAAAAAATGTCTTTAGGAAACAGAATTGTTGGACCTAAAAATGAAATGTTTATTAACAGTTTCTGATACTATAAAAGGTTTTGATCAGAGCATGGCAATCATCTCTGAGCAAAATGAGATGATTTTAGCAATGTTAAACTTAAAAGCAATATCTCAGTAAGTGTCATTTAGTGTTAAAATGCATCATCCTGGGAGGAGGGAATTCCCTTAATCTGGGGATCTGTGAAACTTGTGTTGTTTCCATCTAAAAAGATGGTGTCCTGTTTACCAGTCCAGATATGTGTTGTAGCTCTTATATGATGATGGGCTCCAGGTTGCTGGCACAAATAGAAATAGAAGAATATAATTTCATGGGAAAATAAAGCAGGATATAGATGGAGAGAACATAAATAAAACAAGATTTTTAGATATTACATGACAATTTAATGTTTTTACAGACAAGAGAAAAAATATCCTTTTGAATTCCTTACTTACTGTCTTGAAGCTAGAACTTAGAATATTCCAGATGTAAAATGATGCTGGGCTTCAGCAAGCAAAGCACCTCAGATTATGCCATTGAAAGAGATTGGATGATACCATTATTTTGTGTTTGTTTATGTTTGTTTTACAGTGGCCAACCATTCAACCATTTCCCCCACTCTATTCTGGCCATTCTGTAAATGTAAATTCACTATGTTTTTTGTGCTTTTTTTTTTTTTTTGAAGTCTGTATCTCAGGCTGTTTCCACACTATGCTGGCTAAGCATTTAACAGAGGAAATTCAGAACAGGGAAGCCTATCAGTTGTTCCAATGCTTGCATAGGGAAACTCCCATTAAAGTTGAATTGGCACTCTGTGAATAATGGCCTTCTTCTTTATTGCAATGTTCCAGACACAGCAGTAGTTCAGCTCAATTACTCACTGTTGCAGGGACTCTAATTAAACAAAGGGGGAAAGCTGCTAGTCCCACTAGAGATGGTTATTACATCTGCAGAGGTACAGGGGAATTTCACAGCCTCTTAACCAGATGTGAAAAAATGGTGGCCAGGAAAGGCAGGGGTTATTGTGGTCTCTCATTTTAGAAAAAGTTGTGATTATTAGGCATAAAGTGACAGGAAGAAATATTATTATTCAAAAATAATGTATGGTTTCTATGTCAGAGATTGCATGACAGGAAAGAGAATTTTAACAGGAACCTCAAGACCTGAGTTCTATGCTCTTAAATAGTTTTATCTGGAACAACGTAATTGCAGAATAAAAAAATTGCCAAATAAATTGTTCTTTGAGCTTGGTCAAGTTGCTGACTTCATCTGAAAAATAAGAGTGTATGATTGTCTTTGGTTCTTAGATTTGGTTTTGTTTATCCAAGTCATAGGGGAATCTTTTAAAAAATACTGTTTCAATAGAGCTGGGTGGGGCCCATAAATCTGTATTTTTTGAAAGTTTCCTGGGTGCTTCTGATTCTGGATTAAGTTGGAAACCCCTGAACTAATTGAGATGACTAAAATTATTCCCTAAGTAAAAGCTATAGTCTAAGAGCTTGGATCCCCTACAGACCACAGCAGGGTGTGCTGGGAATAAAGAATACCCTGTTCCAGCCCTGTCACCAGGTGGCAAGGTGAAGGTGAAGCTGATACTGTCTCGCTTTGCTTTGATGAAGTGTCAGCAGGGCCTGTGAGCAGGCAGAGGTCCCTGGGGAAAGCATGTGACTATGCTGTCATCTCTAAAAGTCTAAACGCAGATAGTGTGAATGCCAGCATGCCATCTGGAAGCATGTCATTTTCAAATGGAGAAGCTGTCTTTGTACTAATTTTCACTGTAACAAGCAGAGATAAATGTCCGCCATTTCTGAAAGCTGCATTAACTCTTTCTCGGCCACAGGGTGTCATTTAGTTCAATGCAGTAGTGGTTAAGCAATTTAATCAATTATTGTTTGTGCCCTCACAGCCATCCTGCTGGCCTGAAAGAGTTAAGATATGTTTTGTTTTGTTTTTCCAAAAATACTCAGGATACATCTACTATGAAATAGAATATTTGATGGCTGAAATTTTTATTAGCATAAAATAAAGAACTTTTATAGCAGGTGGACACTTTTTTTTTTTTTGCAAATACTGTTATCTCATTGTAACAAAAAATTTTAGATATTAAATGAGAACAGAAGAACAGAAGATTATGCTTGGGTTCTTTCCCTGTTTCTTCTTGGACAAGTTAGTTAGTTCCTCTGGGCCTCAGTTCACCTAGCATAAAATGGAGCAACAGACCATATTTTATCCAGTGAAAACATGCTATGAGAGTTCTTTATTGGAGTCAGAATCCATTATCCACAGTTAGTGGTATTTTGAATATCTCTGGGCATACTCATTGGAACTTAAAACATATTTCTTTGTCTGTTGCAGACAAGCAGAATGATGTGGAGATCCCGTCTCCCACCCAGAAAGACAGAGAGAAGAAAAAGAAGCAGCAGCTCATGACACAGATAAGTGGAGTGAAGAAACTGATGCACAGTTCAAGCTTAAACAATACGAGCATCTCCCGCTTTGGAGTCAACACCGAGAATGAAGATCACTTGGCCAAGGTGTGCATGAGCTGGGATTGTGTGTTTGTGGCTCTTAACTTTACAGTACACAGGGACCTGTCATCATTTAGAAAACAGTAGGAATCACTTCTACTTTGTTAAACTTTATGATAATGAAACTTATGTCCTACATGACATTTATTTTTAATTTTTTAAATTTTTTTGGCTGTACTGGGAATTGAACCTAGGAGTATTTTACCATTGAGCTACATCCCCAGCCTTTTATCTTTTATTTTGAGACAGGTCTCACTATGTAACCCAGGTGGCCTAGAACTTGTAATTCTGCCTCAGCCTTCTGAGTAGCTGGGATAATAGACAGGTGCCACTGTGCCTGATCTTTTGTATCCTCTTTTGTCTATGCTGGGGCACCTGGTTGAAGATCCTTATTCCATACCAAAAGGCTTTTTGTGTTTTTCCCCCCCTCTTTTATCCTGAATTGAATTTAGTAGTGGATAGTTCCTTATGAATGGAGCATCCTTCTGAAGAATACAGGGAAAGGCCAAGGGAAAGCCAGTGGACAGGTCTGAATTATCCCAGAGGATATTTTGGGAACTCTATGCTATGGGTCGGGAGAAAATCTGCACTGATTGACAGAGCTAGAGGAGAAATGAGGAGACAGGGGCAACACTGGCTCCTATTCCCAAACCCTCACACTGGAGGAAGGCACAGAAAAAATTCATATATCTTTGAGGAGGCTACACAAAATGACTGCTGAGGTCACCTAGCCTGGTGAGAGTGTGAAAGGAGCTTACTCTGGGGAAATGATCATTCAGTGAGACTTGCTGAAAGCTGTCATTAGAGTAAGATTGATTAAACATTGGGCCAAGCCTGTGGGCAGTTATTAACTATGGAATAAGTTGTTCCTTAAATCAGATAATCTTGGAATAATCCCACAACACAGATCTGGATGTTGCTTCTTCCAGGTCTATCTGTGGCCTCAGAGCCCTGGAATAAAATTCAAGAACAGCATTTTTTCTGACCTTTTGCATTAAATTGGGGCCTATTTCTGCACATTCTGACAGCTGAGTCTCCCTGACCTGAATTCCGTGATAATAACCAAAGGGTAGAGGAGTTTCCCTGGTGCAGTTTTCTAGCTGTTACCGATGGACCAGTGAGAAGCAAAGAGAGAATCAGAGAAATGGGACCAGAATGATCTCTATTCACTTGCAGCTATCTTTAAAAGCAACAATGGCTGAGGAGTGACGCATGGCAGAGTTGGTCAGCAACAAAATTATTACAAATGAAGACACACTGTTTCTTTTCTAAAAATAAAAAAAAAAACAAAAAACACACAAACTTGTGGTCATGATAAGGACATCCAGCCTCCTGAGCCATTCCACTCTCATATTTTCATGCAACTAGAGCACACTACATAAATGCTCTGAGGAGTTAGGTACCCAATGTCCAAAAAAACAATTTTTAAAAAATTTTTAGTTGTGTATGGACACAATACTTTTATTTTATTCATTTATTTTTATGTGGTTCTGAGGATCAAACCCAGTGCCTCACCTGTGCTAGGCAAACGCTCTATCCCTGAGCTATAATGCCAGCCCCCCAAAAAATAAAACTTAAAAATATTTTTTTTTAAATATTTAAAGCTGGGCATGGTGACTCACTCCTGAAGTTCCAGCTGCATGGGAGGCCGAGGCAGGAGGATTACTTGAGCTCACGAGTTTTGAGACCAGTGTTGCCAACACAGCAAGACCCCACATCTCTAAAAGAAAATATTAAAAATTATCCTTATTCCTAAATTTCTCTAATTTGAATTACAGGAGCTGGAAGACCTGAATAAATGGGGCCTTAACATCTTTAATGTGGCTGGATACTCTCACAATCGGCCCCTAACGTGCATCATGTATGCCATATTTCAGGTGAGTAAACAAGAATGAATGTTGGTTATCCAATTGGATATCTCTTTGTGATATTTTTATTCTATCACAGTTTATTTTCGTGATTCGAATTCCTCGTGTGTGTGTGCGTGCGTGTGTGTGTGGGTGTGTGTGTGTGGTGTGCGCAGGTGTGTGGTGCTGGGGACTGAACCTTGAACCCAGGGCTTGGTGCATGTGAGGCAGGTGCTATACCACTGAGCTCCATCCCCAGCCCCACCTTCCTCCATTTTTGGACATTCGCTTATTCATATTCTAAACCATTTTACCACATAGGAAAGAGACCTCCTAAAGACATTCAAAATTTCATCTGACACATTTGTAACCTACATGATGACTTTAGAGGACCATTACCATTCTGACGTGGCATATCATAACAGCCTGCACGCTGCTGATGTAGCCCAGTCAACCCATGTTCTTCTTTCTACGCCAGCATTAGATGTGAGTAGTTATAACCTGTTTTTCATACCTGTTCAACCTCTTTTAAAAGTGCCATGCAATATGCAATATATTTACAAAAATAATGTAAGTGGATGACCTCAAATTCTTGAACTGCTTCTTTGTTACATATAGCATTCATCCATTGGATTATTTATAAAAAGGTGTTACATTTCTACTTACTTTGCTCTCTACTATCAGAAGAACCCTCCCTTTACATCCTTCCAATTGAAAATTATTTAATTTTCAAACAATTGGCAGGGTCCAAGCTTTGTTCTTCATTGTATTCCTGGTAAAGGGATACATTGTATCTCCGTGTCTTGTTTAACATCTGGTTTATCATACATCCTCAACCTGCTTGTACTGATCAGAATTGCCCAACACCATCACAGGCCCTGTGGAGGATCACAGAAATTTACTATACAATGCTCTGTATAGTTCCTATTAGGAATAAGCATCTATAGGCTTATTCTTCTAGAAATTCAGCAAACTGATTCTCTAGGCTGAAGAAAAAAGTAACTGAAAATCTCCACCAGAGGAAATCAATCATGTAGAAGCAAGGAGGAACCGTGTTCTGTGTAACTTGACAAGATCTGAAGAGATGGCCGTGACTCCCTCTCTCATAGATTAACATTTACATATTTAACAGTACAATCAGCAATGGCCCAGCCATGCTATCATTGGGCACAAGGAAATGGTGGTCAGGTTACTTCCAAAATGTGCTGGCCCACTGCAGGTAGGGGTTAGCCAAACCCTATCCAGTCACATTTTCAGACTCACTTTAGAAATTAAAGATGGATTAAACTGTCCAGAACTCTGTCACTTATCTTCATATTTTCTAAGAAAAGGAATCCAAAAAGACTTGGGCAAGTGAGATGGAGCTAAGGGTGTTTGAAACCCCGGAAGGAAAGAAAAAGTATTGTTTTTATGCTCCTATAAATATCATGGAACAGAACAACACCATCTATAAGCCATGCAGGGTTATTGATAGGATAACTATCATGTGGCAAGAAATTGGCCATGAGTGCCACCAGCTTTTTACTAGAAAAGCAAAGTGTAATATGTCCATGAGTAATAGGATTGGTCTTTGGGGGAGAGGTAGAAGCTGAGCTGGCATTTGAAGGAATGGAAGATTTAAGTAATCACAGAGGATCAGGAGAGACATTTCTGTCCTATAGTCAGCAACAATGTATACCTAATAAATACCAGGTTTTAAATCAATATGCCTGGGTGGGGACAGAGACACTCTCATGACATGACATGAAGTTGTTGAGCAGTTGGCATTCAGTTTCACTTCTTGGTAACATTCTCAGATCTTGCCTGTGGTGAAGATTGAGTGGATAGGAATTAAATGAATTAATTAATGAATATATGACAGCTTGGGACAACACTATAAATTTAGCTTTGAGTGATAATTTATTGCTTATCTTATCGAGTCCGGAATTTAACCTTTTTTCCCTCTTAAGTTACTCAGCCTGAATATAAAGAGCAGAGCCAGTCTGACTTGCTTCTTTGACTTGTATGTGCTTGTGTTCCATAAGCACTGTGCTGCCATACCACTGATCCAAGAAACAGACATCAGGTATTCACATGCCATGAGCATGGTGCTAATGACCTTCCAAACCTCAGCCTGCGGGCTTGATGTGGGAGTGAGCTCTGGCCATCGTCTCTTTCATAACAAAGACTAGGCTGATGAACGGATTTTGCATTTAATTAAATTAGCATATTATATACATCAACAATCCCTTTCCCAACAAGAGTGAAGTGCATTACTTTCAAATGAAATTGAACAAGCAGGACAGGTGAATTGGATATGGCATTAAATGCGCTCACTTTGCTCCACAGGCCGTCTTCACCGATTTAGAAATCCTGGCTGCCATTTTTGCGGCTGCCATCCACGACGTGGATCACCCTGGAGTCTCCAATCAGTTTCTCATCAACACAAGTGAGTTCACTACTAGAAAAAGGCATTTGAGATAATTGTCTGATTCACTGCATTTCTTCCTCCTAATGTTTTCATTATAGATAATAACAAGGGTGATAAGGAGGTAATCCTTCCACTCCACTCAAACTGGGTCAGGCCTTTCCTGGATACTGTGTCCAGTCTGGCAGCTCATTGATTGGGCTACAGAGAGAACTTGGAGAGGGTCAGAGGGAAGCCCTAAAAAGTACTCAAAGTTTGGAAAATACATTATGAAAGGAAAGAATAATGTGTAGAATTATCCAGTAAGATTAGAAAAGGCTTGGGAATGCATACTGCAACTTTCAGTATTATGTAGGGCTCTCACACACTACATCATAACATGCTAGGGTCCTTCTCCGCTGGGGAAGCAGAGAAGCTTCAAACAGAAATAAGATTCCCCAAAAAGCAATGGAATGGGTTTTCACAATTCAAGGGAAAGCCATTAAAAATTCCACACACTCTTTTCCAATTATACAGATTTGATCATGGATTGATCTGTACCAAAGAGAGTGACCCAGCTATCTTTCGGTTTGGTCTAGCCTTAGGATTCCAAATTATACTCAAAGATTTTGTTATGCTCAAAATGTTCAGTTTCATGCTATTGATGATTTATTCATTCAATCAGTTAATGCTCTATCTCTCTGTGCTGAAAATTCAGGTACTTTTTCTTCTGAGAATATTATTTATCCCATTACGGTCATGATTAACACCAAGCACTGATAGTTTTATAAAAATACTGTTTGAGCTCATTGCTATAAAAGAGTCTTTTTTGTCAGTCCTCATCCTCTATCATCAGAATGAGTAATCTGGGTTTGGGGTACACTGTTTTTTTTAAAAAAACGTGTTCTTCTATTGAAAGAACATAAACTGCAGCCAGCTGCTTGTCTGCACGGGTTGCATCAGCTGGCTAAGCGTGCTTCCATGAATTAATCCAGATACAGGCCAGTTAGTGCCACACAGCTCAAGTTTTTTGTGCCATAGCCATCTATAGATGCTTGCTCTTGATCATAGGGTGACCAGAACAAGGGAACTCACATAACTTCAGAGATCCCACCCCCCTTTCTCAGGACGTAACTCAAAGCACAGGATGAAAGCAATGGTATATGAGTAACAGCACCTCTGACTGTAACACATTACGTCACTTGGTTGTTAGGCTTGTTAAGAGAAAGCCTGATTTCATGAGTTTAGAGTGCAGAGCTCTGCACAAGATTTCTGCAATTCTTCTGTGTAAATGGTGGGCTGAAAGCTGTGATTTAGGTACCTAGATATTACTCTTTCTGGTGTAGAGAGCCAGAAGGCAGAAATGTCAACATCAGGATTCTTCTAAAAAATTATTGATGTTTAGTGTCATATTTACTGAAATCACCAAAAAAGCTACATTCTTTGGGCAAAACAAAAATTCACACCAGCACTTTATCTTTTTTGAAAATCCTAAACTCACAATTACCAGAGATGGAGGGAAACATATATGAAAGGGAAGATAGGCCAGGCACAGTGGTACATGCCTGTAATTCCAGCTATTCAGGAGGCTGAGACCAGAAACTCTCAAGTTCAAAGCCAGCCTGGACAATTTAGAGAGAACCTGTCTCAAAAACATTTTTTTTTTTTTTTTTAAATAAGAAGGGCTCAGGGTATAGCTCAGTGAGTAAGTGTCCCTAGGTTAAATCCTCATTACCACAAAATAAGTAAATAAATAAATAAAATTTAAAAATAAAAGTGGATATAGTTTGGAAAGCTTAATATACTTGATGAAGTTTAGTGTCATCTTTACTTTGTTCTTTTCCAAAGTATGAAATGTGTGGAAACAAAGGAAATTACAAGCTGAGATTAAAAATGCAATTCAGCTGCTCAAGAATGCCTTTACTTGATGTCATATTTTTCATGAGAGATGGAGAAGAACTTGAAAAAGGATTTTAAGATACAGTGAATTTTAATCAAAGTGAAATCTTATTCACCAGTATCTACCAGAAGCATAGTTGAAACTGACTACTTCTGTTTATAGAGAGACACTATGTTAAGAGGCAAGGACCCATGGGCCATAGTTCTAAAATCATCTAGTGAGAACTAAATCTGATTTCACAATGTTTAATTATACAACTTTTATTGTATGCTTATTAAGGCATCATTTTTTCCTATCTATTAGATTCAGAACTGGCTTTGATGTACAATGATGAGTCTGTGTTGGAAAACCATCACCTGGCTGTGGGTTTCAAACTGCTCCAAGAAGAGCACTGTGACATCTTCCAGAATCTCACCAAGAAACAACGTCAGACACTCAGGAAAATGGTTATTGACATGGTAAGAATCAACCTGTCTATATTCCTCCTATTTACTTTTTCCACTGTCTTACAGACTAAGTTTATCGAGAGTTTTCATTTTGCTTTTTGCCCAAGGTTTTAGCAACTGATATGTCTAAACACATGAGCCTGCTGGCAGACCTGAAAACAATGGTAGAAACAAAGAAAGTGACGAGCTCAGGCGTTCTCCTCCTGGACAACTATACTGATCGTATACAGGTATGTGCTGAACTTTGGTTTGTTACAAAGCACAACAAATAACATCTAGAAAAAGGAAACACCATTAGGTTAGATACGTCCTAGGCTGCTACTACAACTCTGGGCTTATTTTAAGAACAAGCTGAAGAAAATGGATGTTCAAGTTTATCTCTTATTTATGAGAAAAACATAACTCCATTTATTGAATTTCTTAGTTCTAAAAATAAGTTGCAAAATCTTTTTATAATAGGACATATATAACTGTTGGTGCCCAAAGCTCATAGTTTGAACCTGAATCCCTCTGACTTAAAACTTATTAGGTCTGCTATCAGCTAGTCTCCTCTTTTCACAAACAGAAAACTTGAAGACATCTACTTCAAGTAATTCTTTAGATGCTTTCCAAACTGAGGAAAGGAAATGATAGCAGCATCTGAACCCCAATGTCCCTTTCAGTTCTTAAATTCAAAGACTATCAGTTTAAGAAGATATCTTTGTCAATATCTATATCTATATCCCCTTTTGGACCCCATAATGATAAATAACCAACTCTGGCCAGCACCATTGTAACACTTTTTTTTTTTTTGGTGCACATATCATAATTATAATGCAACTAAAATGTTCTTGGTTTGGTACTAAATGTACAAATAAGAGAAGGATAAGATGTTCTGGCAGTATTTACACTTAATTTTATGGGATTTCCAAAACTCAATGATTTCAGGTCCTTCGCAACATGGTACACTGTGCAGACCTGAGCAACCCCACCAAGTCCTTGGAATTGTATCGACAATGGACAGATCGCATCATGGAGGAATTTTTCCAACAAGGAGACAAAGAACGAGAGAGGGGAATGGAGATTAGCCCAATGTGTGATAAACACACAGCTTCTGTGGAAAAATCCCAGGTATTCAAAAGGAGAAATTTTTGTGATTTCTAGTGATTATAGAACTGGAGAGTTCTATCTAGTTTCTTTATTTTAACAAAATCAATATCTCTCTCTCTCTCTCTCTCTCTCTCTCTCTCTCTCTCTCTCTCTCCTCTATCTACATATGAAATGATGAAAGGACAGCCACACAGTTAGTTTCATTGTGCTCATGACTCATCAGCCTTCTCCATTACACTCAATTTCACAGAGCAGGAATGAAGTGGTTATCAGAAACCATCAATATTTGGACTGTGTACACCCAAACCACAAAGATAGTCATCTATGAACTTAGTAAATCTGACTGATCCTTGACTACTGCTGTCTCTCCATCCCATTTCTCCAGAATTCTTGTAGTTCTATCTTCAACTCCTCACTCTTATGTCCAGTTCTCTACTGTGGCTCTTTCTCCATTATCAAATGCATTGCCACCTTCATCAGAGGGCATCAAAGCCCTGTCTGTGTCCCCTTTCCACTTTGTAACTGTGCCTTTAGGAATATTCTAGCATTTTCCAGTTGGGTCGAAACCTACAAATTCTGTGTTCTGAGAATGGGAAATAATACTTTGAAGGTGTGTTTGCAGAAATACCCCAGATGCTAATAGTTGTGGAATATGTATACTATAAAGTATCTGTATTCCTACAATAGCTTCAAGACCTGCTGAAATGCTATTTTTTTCAGGACAGGAAATGGGTTGAACCAAGTGCTATGATTCAAAATGGGTTTATGGGATATCCAAGGTGTTTATCACAAAAAAATTGGGACTGATTTTTGTTAGCATCTAACCTCTTTCCCCACTACCTGTAAGCCCCATATTTGTATATACTTATAGTATCCGTATGTAGTTTCTTTGCAGTTAGTATTTTGTTGCTTCTTAGAGAAATCCAACTAAATTAGTTTAATATCTGTAAAAGTGATCTAAATGCTGTAAAGATTCAAGATATAATTAAATTAATCTGGGCCAAATCAAATAACCTAGAGCTTTAACTGGAACAAGATAAAATAAAAAGTAATTTACATTTTTCTTACTAACAGTGATGGTTTATATTTATATGATGTTCTGTGTGGTCCCATATATTATCCTACGTGAATCCCCAAGCAACCATGCAAGGCAGATAAAGCAGGTGTTTCCCCAGTGTCCAGTGAAACAGCTGTTCTCTTCTTAGTCACCCGGTTGCCCTCCACCCAAGCTTTTTTACTCTCCATCACTGGTCAGGTCTCCCTGATGCCATGACATCACCCCCCACCCCACCCCCACCCGGCTCTGGTGTTTCCCACAGATGGCCTCTGTTGAACTTTATCTGATTCATCTGGCAGTAAAGAGCTCATGGAATTGGTGTGCTCTTGGAATTTGTGGGTTCTTTCATCCCATGAGCTAGGAAATAAGCAACTAGCCCCTACCTTTTTAAAATGTCCTAAGCATTTCTTAGCAGTAGCAAAAGCAAATGAGGAAAGGAAATGACAGCACTGTGTTCAGCTCACTCAGTTTTCTCCATTGCCTTGAGCTGCTTTCTGGTCCCTGGAAAACACCTTGAAAATAGTCTCAAATCCATTAAATATGCATAAAGAAGTAGAAGCGGGGAGGGATGAAGTGTGGGCAGAAGAGAAGTATCTGACTCATCCACAGTCAAGTTGTCATAACCAATGTCAATCAGAGATGCCCCAACTTTGGTGTGAATCTTGTTTTTTTAAGGCTAAGAAAGAACCAGATATTTGAAAGAGTCACATATGATCAAGTGTTATGTATATTAAAACAACTTGAATATGTCGAATGACTGGCAAATACCAGAATATTTATACAGGAAAGTTTCTAGTGGAGTGGAAAGATAGCCATGTAATGTCCCCTGGGGGCCCTTGCTCATTTCGCCCTGAATCCCAAGCCAGTATCTCTCTAGCTCCCAAGACCATGACAGGGGAATTCCATTCCCTCATCCAACTACAGTCTATTCTCTCTCTCTACCTGCCCCCACCCCCACGTTTCCTGTTTGTCTGACAATGTAGAGGTCGACATGAGGCCACATGGCTAGCTCCTGCAGGATGCATAGCCCCTACACAAACCACAACAAAACCATAAGCCTTGGATTTATTCACAGGAACACCAGCAAAAGGAACTGCTTAATTGTTTTTATTTTCCTTCTTTCTTCTGATGGAAATGACTATGTGTCCTATGTATCCAAAACAATGGCAGGCATCTCCACAGAGGGGATCTTTGTTTGTTTGGGGCTTGAGTTATTTTCAAGTGTTTTATCAAACTCCTCTACAAGTCAGAAGCATCCCAGAGAACTTGAGAAATTCCAGAGCAGACAGATGCCAGCTCCTGTTGTTTTGGCACGACAGCATATTTTGAAGTTATCAGGGAAAGAATGTTGAGTCAGAACACTCTAGACCTGGGGCTGCCTTCTTCAGAGAATGACTCACAGAGTCCAGGTAGTGACACAGTCATTCCCAACACTAGTGCTTCAGCCAGTCTTCTTACCTGGCACATGTGAAAGGAAAAGCAGTGTGATATTGTGAGAGCACAGCCTTTGGAATCAGACAGAGCTGGGACTCAGTTCCAGCTCTATCACTTACTACTTATGTGACCTCTACAAGATCTTTAATTTCCTGAGTTTCTTCTTTTGCAAATGGCAGACTACAATACTTACTTTGCAAAATGAAAAGAGATACTGCATATATTGTATCCAGGGTAGGACCTACCATAGAGAAAGTACTCTGATAAAGCAATAGGTATTACTGACCTCTCTGAGGTTGGAATGGCTCTCTCTTAGAATGGAAACCAAGACTGCTTGTTTGATTTTCAAGGGCCCTTTGCAATGACAGATGTGTAATCTTATTTTTCTCCAGGTTGGTTTCATTGACTACATTGTCCATCCACTGTGGGAGACCTGGGCAGATCTGGTACAACCCGACGCTCAGGACATTCTGGACACGTTAGAAGACAACAGGAACTGGTATCAGAGCATGATACCCCAGAGTCCCTCCCCACCACTGGACGAAAGAAACAGAGACTGCCAGGGTCTGATGGAGAAGTTTCAGTTTGAACTGACCCTTGAAGAGGAGGATTCTGAAGGACCTGAAAAGGAGGGAGAGGGCCACAACTATTTCAGCAGCACAAAGACACTTTGTGTCATCGATCCAGAAAACAGGGATTCCCTGGGAGAGACTGATGATGTAGACATTGTGACAGAAGACAAGTCCCCGATTGACACATAATCTCCCTGCCCATGTGGAGACGAACATTCCACCCTTGACAAGCATGCCAGCTGTATGGTAGGGCCAGCCCATCACCAGGGCAAGGCCCGCACAGGACAAAGGTCACCTGGCCTTTGCAGTTACTTGAGTTTGGAGCCAGAATGCAAGGCCATGAAGCAAATAGCAGCTCAGGAATCCCGTGGTTGACTTGCCTGGCCTGCAGGCTTGGTGGAGAGCTGAAGTTTTATGGTAGCGGAGGCCAGTATCCCATCGCGACTCAATGGCTTGAAAAATGGAAGACACAAAACTGAGAGATTTCTCTGCACTAAGTTTCGGGACCTGTCCCGACAAGTGACTGAACTCACTGATTTAATAACTTCATTTATAAATCTGCTCACCTGTCCCCTTGTCTGCCAACCTGTGTGCCTTTTTTGTAAAACATTTTCATGTCTTTAAATTCCTGTTGAATACCTAGAGTTTAGTACCAACTTCTCCACAGATAGGTGTTCAGAGCTGACATACACTCTTTTTGACTCTTTCTGGGGAGCGGGGCGGGAAGGAAAGAAAATAGTCTTCCTTCTTTCTTGGGCAATATCTTTCGCTTTACTACAGTTAACTTTTGCAAACAGACAGGAAGGACAGAGCTCTAACCACATTCTACTTCCTTCCCCTGTTGTCCAGTCTAGCTCCACAGTGGCCCTGGTAACCCAGCTCTGTTTGCCTGCTTCTAACAGTAGTTTTTCTCTAGGGGTCTCACTATTTTGCTCTAAGCAGAATAACATTGAACAAAATAGGGGATGAGAGGGGGGTGGCTGTATTGTTCACCATGTCAGCCTGTATAGCACTCAACTTAATAAGGCAGTGTGCCCCTTGTGTCCTGAAGCCTCTGTGCCTCTGTGGGTTGCACAGCCCCATCCTGTTCTCTGCCTACCCCCCTCACTCCATGATGCTAGTCACTCCATTTTGCTGTTCACCATTTAACGCTGCCATCTTCCTCTTGCACTGCCTTCTGCGCTAACACCTCCATTTCTGTTTATAACCGTGTATTTATTACTTCATGTATATACTGTAATATTTTGTAAGTTATTAATTTATATATCTAACATTGCCTGCCAACGGTGGTGTTAAATTTGTGTAGAAAACTCTGCCTAAGAGTTACGACTTTTTCTTGTTATGTTTTGTATTGTGTATTCTATAACCCAAACATTGCTTAAGAGAGACATAGGCCCCTCTCCACAGAGCACAGGGATGGGCCTTTTGCTAAGAGGGCCTGCCCTCTCCCTGTCTGCGTTCCTAATACTGCACAGCCCCTTTATGAACAGGTTTTGCAAACAGGATTCTCATATTCAATACTAAAAGGTTTATACTGAGCTTTTATTTTGTATGGTTTGATAGGGGTAGGGGGCGATGGGACGTTGTTTTTACCATGTTCTATCCAAGTCTGTGTACGCATGAGTTGGGTTATAACCGGTTTCTACTATAATTGTGGCTTCGGTTCAAAAAGCAACACTACATTTGCTCACAGATGATTCTTCTAAGTATTCCCAAACTACTGACTTTGAAGAGCTAGCCTCCTGCCTGCCACTAAGCAAGAATGTCATGTTCCAATTCATTCTGAAAGAAAATGATAAAACAATGTGAATTTTTATAATAAAATGTGAACTGATGTAGTAAATTATGCGAATGTGAAGCTTCTTCTGATAACACTTGTTAGGCCTCTTCCTGGTGTCAGTTTCAGTTTGTAAAATATGTTTCATGCTTCGGTTCAGCATTGTGACTCAATAGTTTTAAAAAATGGCACAAATGTGCATGACCAATGGGTTTGTATGTCTATAAACACTGCATTGTTTCAGGTGGACATTTTACTGTTTTCAAGTTTCTCACAATGTATGTTATAGTATTATTATTATTATTATATATTGTGCTCAAATGCATTCCTAAGAGACTTTTATATGAGGTGAATAAACAAAAGCATGATTGGATTAGACTGTAGGCCCAATTATTTTGTGGTTAGTTCTGATGTATTAAAGCAGATCTTGTTTCCCTCTCTTTTCTCCAACTGTAACCCACAAAGAAAGTCAAACACTTTACCTGATCAACATCAAACTGGGGTTCTAGAATTTATTACCAAAGAATCCCACCTCTTAGCAACTGTTCATTTAGTTCAGAGGTGCAGGCAGGGGGGTGGTGAAGAAAAGCACACACACACAAAAAAAAAAACCACTTTGTTCATCTTGAACTAGCTTTGAGAATGTGTTGTGTTGAGACATAGAGGAAATCCTCCGCTTGGCTGGGTGCTTCAGAAAGTGAATCAGAAGCACAGCACATTAGCTTAGTGTAGTCAGAGAGACTCACTGATTCCCTCCCACAGGACAAATTTGAGGTCCAGAGTCATCTTAAACCACAATCCACAGAGCTGGGATGGACTTTCATGGTCTTCTCAATGATCCAAAGACTATCTTGCTAGTTATATGGTTAAGCTTTTCTTTCTGGAAAGAACAAGCATAAGCAAAGCACTTAAATGTTTTGTTGAAATCTTAAAAGTCAACATTTTAAAAATTTATACAGAGGGGTGTGTGTGTGTGTGTGTGTGTGTGTGTGTGTGTGTGTGTTTTGGGGGGAATTTGCAAAAAAGAATCAGTGGGTCACACACTGTAATCCCAGCAATTTGGAAAGCTGAGGCAGGAAGAGCAAAAGTTCAAGGCTAGCCTGGGCAACTTAGGAAGACCCTATCACAAAATAAAATTTAAAAAGGTTCTAGAGGTTGTAGCTCAGTGGTTGAGTACTCCTGAATAAATCCCTAGAACTGAGAAAAAACAAGCAAACAAACAACAACAACAAAAGAATTGGCAATGGTTCTTACTATAAGTGGAAAATAGAAGTAGTCTATAAACAAGTACGAAGGTGTGCTCTGATAGAACTGCACTTAATAAGCTGAAATTACTGAATTTCTTTGCAAAGACAAGGGAAGAGAAGCCAGTGCTGCAGAGCCAGCGTTCCCAGGACTTTCCACCACCCTTGACTTCTGATGATACCTCACCATTGTGGAGCTTCCATTGATTTAGTGACCAAAGTAGGTTGCTTATAAATGTTACAGGCATGATTTTTAAATATGCCTATAGCTATAAATATTTGCAAGTCTTTTTTTTTCTATTGAGAAGGGGGTCCTTAACCCTTGCTACAAATGAGGATCACATGGAAAATATATTTTTTTAAAAAATACTGATGTTTGGGCACCATTCTCCTCCCAGATTTGTGATTGAAGTGATCTTGGTGGAGCCCAAAGCATCAGATTGTTTTAAATTTTTCCCAGGTCATTCCATTGTGTGATTGGAGTAGAGAACCACAGTTTCAGAACCAAATCATGCTTGAAGCTATGGCTTTCACTCATGTGTCTTTAGACATTCATTTTGCACCTATCATGGCCTGCATGGCATAGTCAAGAAATTTTTGATGGTAATTTTGGTTATGTTCTAGTTTTCTCTTTCCAATGGACTTTTCACTTGACTTCCAGGTACGATGGGACTAAACAATGTTACTAGTTTCTTACATGGGAATCTCATAGGGTTTTGTTGTTGTTGTGATGGTGGTTATGGTGGTATATGTGTGTGTGTAGTGCAGGGAATGAACCCAGGGCCTTGTGCACACTCAGCAAGCAATTCTACCACTGAGTTCCATCCCAGCATTATCCTACATGGAAATCTTAAGAAGAGTCAGGCCAGGACTTGGGAATCCAACTGGTTACAAGCCAACTGTAACCTGTGAGGGCAGGGACCATGCTGGGTGCTTTCTCCCTCTCTACACTTCTAGCATCATACCTCATGGAGAGTTAATGCTCACACATTAGTACCTGGCCTATGGTATGCATTAACAAATGTTAGCTGTATATAACTAGAGGTAGCATGTTTTCTACCTTGTAGTTTCATTTACCATTTTTCATATGACTTTCATTCACAGTTCTGGTCAACTTATCCTGGGTCTGCTCAAATAACAGTGTTTCCTTAGGTTCAATGTCCCAGAACCAAGCACTGTATTTCATTCATGGTAGGGCACAGTGTAACTCTTACCCTTATTTGTTCTGGGCACTGTTCCAAAGCCCAAGCTTGTATTCATTTGGGGGATGTCAGTGACTCACCTGGATGATTCATAAGGGGCTTATAGACAAACAAAACCTTCCATGTCTTTTCACATGAACCACTCCTAAACTGAATCTTCTCAATTCTTTTACTTACGCAATTGAATTTCTGAACCTTAATGCACAGTTTATACTTTCCTACTTCATTTCATCTGAAAAACCAGTAGAATACAGGAAAGAATTTTCAACTGGGGTGTCAGATTGACCTATTTGTAAATTCCAGCTACATACACCTTTGTGACCTTAGAGAACACATTTATTCGATCTTCAGTTTCCTTTCTGTAAAAGTGAAGAATGACACCTACATCAAAATTTTATTTAGGAAGACTGAGATCACTTAGATACAAAGAGTCTGACACATTCCAGGCATAGAATAAATGAGATTTATTAGTAATATTAATGCCCTACTATGATAGTTAAATGAGATAACACTTACATGGAAAAAAATTTTCATATTATTGGATGCTATTATTTGGGGCCTAAAATATTATTTAGAATTCTGATTCTGATAATTCATCGACTCCAATGCTCCCTCAACATCTGTAATCTCATCTTTGATAATAATCTAGTTTATATTTTCATTAACATTATAAGTACAAATGGTAATCAGGATGGGACATGGAGTGGAGGAGTGATGAGTCACCTGCCAACTTTCAGATCATCATTCTCCTCCTCAATCCTAACTGACTGAGAAGAGAGATGATAGCACGACTTAACTATTAGAGAACCAATGCCAGCTACTTCTTTCCTGAATAGAGCCTTCTAAACATATATTAATAATCTGTTCTAGGATTTTTCCATACAATTGATGCTATGTTTGGCCAACTGCAGTGCCAGACTCTTTCTAGAAAAAGGAAAATTCTCCCAGAATTATGGCCTATTTTGTTTTCTCTCTAATTTCTCAAATAACACCAATGATGAGCCAAAAACACATTGTCAATTCCTTTCAATGGCCTGGGAAATCACGTGCTTAGAGACATAAAACCACTTAAAGGGCAGAGATACTCCTTCAGCACTTTGCCTTACCTGACGAGTCCCGCAGGAGAGCATGGTACTTGTGCATGCTGAGGTGAGTGCGCATCTCCCTTTCGCTGAGGAAGACAGTCCTCCGTCAGGCTTATAGCTTCAGGAGGGGTGCTCATGGGGCAGTGAAGGAGGACAGGGGAGCCTCTACTAGTTCATGTTGGTGCTTCAGCACATACAGTTAAGTAAATCAGTAAACGAATACTGACTCTGAAGGGGTAAGAAAGGGTGTTAATTCTTTTCTGCCCATCATACAAGATCACAGCCCAAAGCCCTATAACAAATGACAGATTAAGAGAAAGAGCTTAACAAGTTTATTCGACCATTGTTTTATGTAACATGGAGGTTTCAGATTTGAGATCCAAAGATCCAGGGTGACTATCCATTTTTATGCTTATGTTTGATGGAGCAGGGGCAGCTAAATATAAATATAATTGGACAAAAAAAATATATGATTTAGTCTATTTGGATTCTTCATGGCCACTCCTCTGCAGCATTCCTTTCTTCTGGGTAGGGAAAGAACCCTTTCTAGGAGGAAGATTTTAGGGCCTACCATCAAACATGATAGACCAGAGATTTGGTTATGGACAACTCTGACCCAAAAAGGTGGAGGAAAGTTAGAGTAATACTTTTAAGCTTTATGCTGGCTTGGGCGTAAAGGGGTCGTTTGGTTTCTATGAACCACCTTGGGGAAGATGAATTCTAGTTTCTACAGCCTGCCTTGGAGAATGAGAGGTAAGAGATGGAGGGTGGGTGTTTGTGTGTATGTGTGTAGGGGAAGGTCAGAGAGGAAGTTTCCTTCTGCATCTGCTCCTGAGGTCTTCACTTTGGGGTGTCATTTTCTAAGCCCTAACCATCTCCCAACATTTTCTAAGCACTACCTTAAGACATATGCCTGTGCCTGACATATTGGAGGATGTAGAAAAACAGATGCACAGATAAAAAATTCAGTATCATTTTAAGAAGTGCTAAACTAGAGGTAGACATAAAGAACATAATGCCTAACTTGTCTGGTGGGAGGCAATCAGGAGTATTTCTCATTAGGAGTCAAAGTTGAGTCTTTTTTTTTTTTTTTTTTTTTGGCCTATCATAAAAGATCACAGCCCAAATCCCTCTAACAAATGACAGATTAAGAGAAAGAGCTTAACAAGCCTAAATGAGAAGCAGTCAAAAGACCAAATGGATCTGGAAAGGAATGTCAAGAGGCCTGAATTCCAAGAGGAAGGAAGAGCAGTAAAAAAGTCGAGGACTTGAATTAGTATTTTTCAGTCTCATTCATAGATTCATTAATTTAAAAAGTATTTTGGGGGGTACAAACCATGAGCCAAGGGCTCTAGTAGACACTGGGGATATGGAGCAGAAGGACACAAACAGAGAAAAGCTTCCCTATCATTCAGTAAGGCTGCAGCCAAGGAACTGATGCAGGTTCTCCCAAGGATGGAAATAGAGTTATATGAAAGTAATCAAAAGAAATAACCAGTTACATGAAAGTAATGAAAAGAAACCAATTTGTAAGGAAGGGGAATTAGAAGCATTTTATGACAGTTACGTCAAGCCCTGTGGTGGGAGGCAACAGAGCACCTAGGAGGAACTGAAAGAAGGTTGGTATGGCTTGAGGTGTGGAGTAGTAAGAAATGATGCCCACGAGGTGACATAGGCCAGAGCCCACAGGGCCTGGTGGGCCATTAAAAGAATTTGGCTCTTTAAACCCAGTGGGAATCCACCAAAAATTTTAAGTAGGGAAGTAACATAATCTTACTTCCATTTCATCATCTTAATCATAGTGTGGGGACAAATCCTGAGAGGATGATAAAGAAAGTAGGAGATCAGCGATTAGGCTATTGCATAGAGTGGCCAACACAAGATGATATCAGATAGACCAGGGTGGGTCCCTGGGGCTGAAGAGAAACGGCTGAATGGGGAGTTATTTAGACACTGCCTTTACAGACATTGTGATGGATTATGATAGAGAGGGAAAGACAGGAATAAACATTACATTTTGAGCTTCTGTGACGGGACAGGTGGTAAAGTCACAGAAATAGTAGGGAAACAAGAAATAGTAGGGAAATGCTAGTTGGCATGGATTGCAGTGCTGGATGTGTTGATTTGGAGCTGTCTTTGTGACATCCAACCGCATGGGAAGTAGATAACTGAATACAACAACCTAGAATGCATGAAGTTCAGGCTGGGAATTATCATATAGAATATAGGTATCTCATGTTGCCGGGGAACATGGTAGGGAGTGTATCTATGAGAAAGTGGATAGGGGAAAGGTCACACCCATATGGTACTCTGGTCTGCCTGCCTTTCCCCCACCCCGCCCCTTCTCTCTCTTCTTTTTCTGGCATTGGGGATGGAACCCAGGCATGCTCTGCTGCTGAGCCACACTCTCAACCCTTTTTATTTCCTTTTGAGACAGAGTTTCATTAAGTTGCTGAGGCTGTCCTCTAACATGCAATCTTCCTGCATCAGCCTCGGAGTAGCTAGATTATAGGTGTGTGCCACCATGCTTGGCTTGGTATTTCTGAGATGAATATAAAAGGATAAACCTGTAAAAGAGGTGGAATAAGAAAAGCTACAGAATTTATATGAAAGACTTTATATGAAAGTAATATGAAAGACTTTATATGAAAGTAATATGAAAGAGAACCTGCTAAAGAAGGCTAAAGAAAGAATATTTGAAGAAGGAAGTGATCCATAATATTAAGTCCTATTGAGAGATGAAGATTTTTAAAAGGGAAGGGAAATTTCCATTTTATTTAGAAATGTGTATACCACTAGTGAATTTAGAGAGTATCTCCAGTGGGTTGATAGCCTAGTAGCTAGTTTTCAGTAAGTAAAGTTTAAAAAGGAGGTAGAGAAGAAAATGGAAGCAGTCAAAAAAGATAAGTTTGCTATAAAGAGGAAGATTGAGAAAAGGATAAGAGGTAAAGGAGAATTTCCAAAGTATAGGTGGTACTTAAATATATTCTAATGAAAGGAGAGTATCCTGAAAGTATAGGGGAGAGAGGGGATCATTGATAACATCTTTCTAGTGAGGCAGAAGTGTTGGGGTTCAAAGCACTGATGGAAAAACCAGTCGTAGAAAAAAAGTCACTTTCTCCAAATACTAGAAAAGGAGGGGCACATGTATAGTGAATTTATAGAGCGAAATTGAAGGTGTTCCTTTCTTCTGTTTCCTTTTAAACAAAGTATGTCTTCTCACCATTTCTTTTAACCAAAAAGAACACTTGGTTAAAATCAAATTAAACATTTTCAGAGGATGAATGCTGAGAGACTGAAATTGTTGGAGAATAATGAAAAGGTTGAAACTGTAGACAAGACAGCTCTACTTGGAGAAGGAAATGATAGCAAGACATTCTTATAGTGTGTAAAAAGAAAAGTAATTTGTTCTTAATTATATTACAGGTGGGACCCAGGCTGATGGAAGTTATGGGAATTAGACTCAGAAGTAAGAAAAACTAGATTTTTTTTTTTTTTTACTATTCTTGCCCCCAAGTGAAATAATTTTATTTAAGATGTGGTGAATCTCCAAATTCTAGAAGTGTTTGTTCAAGGAGACTTTTACTTCTTGGGGCAAATATGAAGGGAGAAACTCAAGCATGAAACAGAAGGCTAGATGTTGTGAGTTTCTTTTTCTTCAGATGCTTTTCTACCATTTTTATCATAAAGAACATATGTTTGGGGTGGGGTTGTGGCTCAGAGGTAGCGCACTTGCCTAGCATGTATGAGGCACTGGGGTTTGCTTCTCAGCACCGCATATAAATAAATAAAATAAAGGACTATTAACAACTAATACATACATATATATATACACATTCTGTACCCTTCAACATGAAGTTCATTCTCCCTGGGAAAGAAGAGACAGGAAGTAAAAAAGTTGCCAGGCTAGAATTTTTATGAGAATGTTATTATCTTTACACTATTGGTCCAAGCTGTAAGACTGTCCTATCCTTGACTGTGTTTGCATTTGCATCGTGGGGGGTGTTGTTTGGCTTAGTTTTCACCAGAGCTTTGAAAAACCCCTTTATTGTCTTCAGTGATTTTTACCTAGCTTATTCTCATTTTTTTGTGTTTGTTTGTTTGTTTTCTGTGCATCACATTCTCACATTCATTGATTGGCCTTCTTGACTCTTCTTTTATGGTCCCAATTTTTTTTTTGCATTATTCATTCAAGAAATTTGTCCCTCCTCTTTCAGTTTCTATAACTACTATTGTACAACATGTACACTTCAGAGACCATTCTTGTGCAGTCACATGAACTTTTCTCATTTGCTTCCTAAAATCCAGGATACGGTCATTTGTACAGCACTTTATATGCTTTACACTATCCATTCGTGATTAATGCAAAGATTCTACAAATGCAAATTAGGTACCACCAATTCCAACAGCATCACTACCACTTTCCTTACTACAATAACCATCTCCTTAATATTAAAGATAAGAAACTGTGATCCAGAGAAGACTAGAGAAGTGCCTCCAGTCTTCTAGGAGAGCTGAAAAGTAGACTGGAATCCATACCTGCAGAACTTTAAAGTCTAGACTCTTTTCATATGCAAATTTACTGCCCCAAGCTATTGGGCTATTGTAAATTTGGAGTGGGCATGATTACTTTCTCCAAAACTTCCTGTTGTATCCTCCCCACATTCTTCCTCTTTGGTTGCAATTACATGGAATTGCAGTTCCTTTAGTTAGTTCCTCAATTACAAAGAATGCTGATTAAATGATTGAGTGAACTTTCTGAGACCCTTTTGTATCAAATTCTCTTGAACACTGATGTTTCTTAGGTAGTCTGAGCCACCTCTTTTGAGTAAACTTATTTTGGCTCTTTTGTGTCTAAATTACCCCTCTGAGCCATACAAATTCCAACTTTGACAATGCATCTAATCATTCATTCTGTTGGTCATTCAACCAAAAACGATTTACTAACTGTTTGCCATCTGCCAAGCACTGTCTAAACCCTTAGGATACAAAGGTTAAAAAAAAAAAAAATTACACAGACTTCATAGAGCAACATTAACCAAATAATTATAAAAATAAATGCAAGCAAAGCAAGTAGTTCTTTTTTTCCCCTCTTTGTTAGCTCTTTCATTTTTCCATTTGCTAGGTCTTTTGCAGTTAATATGGCAAACCTACCTTGGAAACGTGTCTCTTTAACACAGTATGACTTTTCTACAATACACCTTAATCTTTTAGAAATCCACCTCACCTTACCCATTTCATAGGCACATAGAATCTAGAGTTGGAAGAAAACTTTGAAACTAGCCAACCTGGTACCTCTCAATCTTGAATATGCATGCTCATCTCCCAAGGATCTTGTTAAAATGCTATTTCTACATCAGCAGGCTGGTGTGAGGCCTGAGATTCTGCATTTTTAGCAAGTTCTCAGCCAATGATGCTAGTACATGGTTAATGCTATGAAGAGCAAGTCCTCTGGTTTATAACTAGAAATAGTCATCAGATTATCCTGCTTTTGTAAAACAAAACAAAAAAGCAGATTCTAGAAAGAATAGAGCAGATTTTTAGATCTATAACAGAGGGGCCAGGACATGAGAAATTTGAAAAGGCAGTCTCAAACTTCCGGTCATAATAGGAACTGGACTTACTGCCCTACCTAAAACAACTAAAAGAGTTAAACCTGACAAAACATGATACAGTGGTTTTCAAGACACTAGATGTTAGTTGATGAAGGAGAGTGATCCCTGAGGTAAAAACCTTGAGGGAAGCCCCATAATTGTCCCAGTTCACTGCATGGAGAGGGTTTTGCAGAGAGTAGTAATCCAAGCAGAGTCCAGCTGACTCCCTGAGTTGGAAAGACAAAGCAGAATCAGGGGAGAATGAAGAGGTCAGAGTTTTGGGGGTGTAGTGACAGAAAGGAGGAGGTTGCACAGAGGAATCTCCGTCAAGTATACCACAGAGTCCTGACCTCGTAAGGGGGAGAAAACTCCTTGAAGTGATGGTAAGAACTGCTGGAAATGATAAGAGAGAACATTGTCCTGTGCTCACTGAAAATAGTGCCTGTCTCCACCTGTCCAACTGAAAATGTCATGATTCATGGAGCTTCACTTGGAGGACGATGGAAGAACTTTGTCAGTAAGGAATAATGAGTCCTAGAATGAGCACTGCAACAATTCCACCCAACAAATCTTAAAAGCAAGACTCAGAAAGATCAAGCTGTTTCCAAGTAACTTGACTGCATCACAGAATAAATCTCAAGAATGTTTCTAGGTATACAAATTCTCAAGCACCAAACAAGGTAAAGGCCACAATGCATGACCTTCGATAGAAAATTATCAGACATAGAGCGAAGAAGAGATCATAACGTGTGAAGAGGAGAAAAATCAATCAAACAAAACTGACTCTGAACCGATATAAAAATTAGAATTAGGAGACAGGAATACAATAAAAGCTGTATTTCATTTGTTCAAAACATTAAGTAGTGATAAGGGAGACATAAAAAATATAGCAAATATTATTAATAACCAATAGTATGTTGGAGAAAAAATGGTTAGAGAACTTAAAGACACAGCAACAACAACAAAAAAGTATTCAAAGGAAAAGCAGAGAGAAGAGAATTTAAAAAATAAATAAATTGCCATTGAGATCATTGCACTCTGGGACAACTTTAAAACGTCTCATAATGGCCAGATGCAGTGGTGCAGGCCTGTAATTCCAGCAGCTAGGGAGGCTGAGGAAGAAGGATCATAAGTTCAAAGCCAGCCTCAGCAAAAGGGAGGCGCTAAGCAAAATTCAGTGAGACCCTGTCTCTAAATAAAATACAAAGTAGGGCTGGGGATGTGGCTCAGTGGATGAATGCCCTGAGTTCAATCCCTGGTACCAAAAAAAAAAAAAAAAAAGTCTCATAATGTGTATTGGCATACCTCAGGAGACGGAATCCCTGAGGAGAGAAACTCTGACTCACATGCTTTCTAAGGAATATAATATTATAGATTTAATATATTTATATTTTATATCTACTAATGTTAAAATATTATAAAAGTAAATGCTGAGTATGATAGAAACTACACAAATTCTCAAGCAGTAAACAAGATAAAGTTTGAGAAGCCACAAATTTGAGAAGCCCAATGAAACCCAACCCCAAGAAACTAGAAGTACGTCAGTGTAGATCATAATCAAATTGTTCAAAGAAATTTGATAAAGAAAAAAATCTTAGACGTAACCAGAGGAGAGAAAATGTCATGTTGTGTACAAACTAACAAAGATAATTATGTCAACAGATTTCTCATTAGAAATAGTAGATCCAGGTATGGTGGCTTACAACAGTAATCACAATAATCCTAGCAACTAAGAACGCTAAGGCACGAGGAGTCCAAGTTCAAAGCCAGCCTCAGCGGCTTAGTGAGATCCTGTCTCAAAGTATAAGAGCTAAGGATATAGCTTAGAGATGAAGAGTACATGGGTTCAATCAAAGAAGAAGAAGAAGAAGGAGGAGGAGGAGGAGGAGGAGGAGGAGGAGGAGGAGGAGGAGGACAGGAAGAACAAAAAAAGAAGAAAGAAACAGAAATAATTTAAGTTTTAGAAGATAGTGGAACAATATCATTAAAGTATTAAAAAAACCCAAAAAACTTGGAGCTGGGTTGTGGCTCACTGGTAGAGCACTTGCCTAGCATGTGTGAAGCCCTGGGTTCAATCCTCAGCACCACATAAAAATATTGACAACTCCAACTAAAAAAACTAAAAAGTGTATACTAAGTGAAATACTTTTTGAAAATTAAGGTGAAATAAGGACATTTACCAGGTCAAAATTAACAACTTTTTATATCATTTTAATCTTTCATTTTTTTTCTAGAAGTATATTTTGCAGGACACATAAGGATATTTTATTGTTCAAAATTCTATGTTCAATGGACAATAATAATAGCTAACAGTTATTGACGCTTTACATATAATAACCTGTACAAGATCCTACCTTTGCCCTGAAAGGCAGATGCCTTTTTGAGTCTGACTTTATTGGTGAGAGAACCGTGGGTCCAGCTAATGAACAGAGAGACACAAACCCAGAAACTCAGTCCCAGAATCTACAAGCTTGACAAGTGCATAATATGTCCTCTGGGTTCCCCGCCCCCAACCCCCCAGGAATTTCTGCTTGCTAAATCTTCTAGGTTAAGATTATTATGGCTTTGTTCAACCTGTCAAATGTTGGGAGCTTTGTTTTTCTCAAAATGTTATTTGGGTTCTGTTAAAAAAAAATAGCTTAAGTTATTCTTTCAACACATTTATAGTTGGTGCTGTGCTGGGGAAATAAAGGTTTGAGAAAATCATTAGACTTTTCTGACCTTCACTTAGCTTAATTCATGGAGAGGAGGAGAAGGTAGGTGAAACTCATGTTACAACGCAGTGGGGGAAATTCCAAGCCACCAGTCAACAAAGGTCCAGGGGAAGTCCCCTGGGAGTAGGTTTTGCTAGGTCTCCTTAAGAGGCTGGAAGAGTATGGCTAGTATTCTGGGAAAAGCTAATCAGAATTCTTTATTTGCTTCACAATTTAGCTTGATCTGTAACAAGTGTAACAAACTCCATAACTTGCTACAACAGGGGAAATTTATTTCTTCACAGTTTTGGAAGACTGAAGTCCAAAATATAGGTGCTGCCTGGCCACCCTTTCTCCCAAGACTTCAGAAGCAAATGCTCCTTGGCCTCTTCCAACTTGTGGTTCCAGACATTCCTTTCCTTGTGTTGTGTAACTCCAATCTGTGCAACTGTCTCCACACAGCTTCTTCTCTGTGCGTCTCGGTATTTTCCTCTTCTGCCTCTAGCAAGGATGCTGATCATTGGATTTAGAGCCTATTCATTTACCCAGGATGATCTTGAGATTCTTTTTTAAAATAAGATCCCATTCACAGAACTTAGGGGCAAGGACATGGGCATATCTTTTGGGGAGCCATTCCAGGGACATTTACCACTCCGTGGCCATTTCCAACAGAGGAAGGACTACAGGGAGAAGGGACAGACCCCAAAATTCAGTCATCAAGATAATAGTTTAATGAAATATTTTTAAAATCAAAATTAACACAAAAAGTCAATTGTAAACAAAACTTAAAATTTTTTTTAGTAAAGATAGTTATCAGTATTACTAATCCTTTCTTTCTCTCCTTTTTTTCCCCCATTCTGATCTCTGATATGGTTCAGCATTACAATGAATTCCAGCAATAGCTCAAGCTTCCCACCTGCCATTTCCTTTGGCCCAATTTAGATCAATCAACCTTCTCTGAAACTCTGCTCCAGGACACCAGTAAACTGTGAGCTGGGATTCTCCCTCCCTAGGCAGGCTTATCTCATGAATTGTGCAAACACCTCCTGAGAAGCTAATTAAAATGGAAGTCAGTGCTGCCAAATCCGGGAAGCCTCTGAATGAGGCTGCCAGAAACTGTATTAACACACACCCAACTCCTCGCTGGGGCTTAGGGGCAGGAGAAGACTCTGAGGACAAATGGACCTGAAAGGTGAATAGATGTTAGAAGATGCTGAACCCCATTACCTAAACACAGATCCAGGCACAGGAAAAGCACTCAGTATGTGTAGGAAAGAATGACTGACGGTGGGTGGATGGAGTTTAGCAACAGGGATAAAACAAGCTCCCTGCTTCCCAGCACTGCTAAGAAATAAAAGAAATGCTATTTAATTTGACTTGTATGCTATCATGAGAAGCTAAATTAATAAGACAGATCAGTAAATTGGGCCCAGTAATAAAATTTGATATAATAACAAGTAAGACAGCAATATTAAAAAATAAAATTACATTAGCAATATTTCAGCAAAAGGATATAAAAACACAGAATCTAAGAAGAAACTTAATAGGAAATAGGACCTATAAGAAAGAAACACTTGAAGACTTTACCAAGTACACACTTCACTCCTAGGTGGGAAGACTCCGTATCCTAACATAACTCACTTACAGGCCTAGGATAATTTCAGGAAAAGGATTGATGGTAGTTTTGGGGGTGGATATAAATAATTGATTTTAAAATTCATCTAAATGGTCAAGGCAGGAAATAAGCTGAATAATTTTTGGAAGAAAAAATAATTTTTGGACAAGAACATCCAGGTAATTAAAATTATTAGACACCATGATAATTAAGAAAAAGGATAGTGGAATAAGCTAAAAAAAAAAAAAAAAATGGACACATAAAACAGACCTAAAAGCCTGTAAACTGAATTCCTTAAGTGTAAGATTTTTTTAAATTTTTTTTTTTTTAGTTTTTGATAGATCTTTATTTATATGTGGTGCTAAGAATTGAACCCAGGGCTGAGGATGTGGCTCAAGCAGCTCAAGCAGTAGCGTGCTCGCCTGGCATGTGTGCGCCCCGGGTTTGATCCTCAGCACCACATACAAACAAAGATGTTGTGTCCACTGAAAACTAAAAAATAAATATTAAAATTCTCTTTCTCTCTCTCTCTCTCTCTCTCTCTCTCTCTCTTTAAAAAAAAAAAAAAAAAAAGAAAAGAAAAAAGTTATTTCAAAAAAAAAGATTTGAACCCAGTGCCTCACACATGCCAAGCAAGTGCGCTACCGCTGAGCCCCAGCCCCAGGCCCTAAATGTAAAATTTTAAAATGTAATGGAGGCTTTAGAGTAAGTCATTTTGGAAGGGAAGTCCTAATAAATATCGATCAACCTAGAGCTATTTATTAATCATTAAAGAAAAATAGTTTTCCCCTTCATATTACATGTCACTTAAATTTAAATTGATGACAGAGTCAAAGGTAGAAATGGATTACAAGAAATTACAAAGCTATCTTATCTCAAGACAGAGATAGATTTTTCCCAGCATAAAAACAAGGAAAGGACTGCGACCGAAAAAAATTAATCAATGTCTTTCTCCATAAAATGTAAAATCTTTATGTCAAAACACCATAAACCAAATTAAGCATAACAACAAATATAGAAAACACATGTCATGTATATGGAAAGCAAATGATTATTAGCCTTGAGTAGCTTGCTGAAATTTTGATTTGCAAACTAATTCAATAAGAAAAAGAATATATGGGTATTCAAAAAGTTAATGAAGCTCATGCACAGAGGATTTATGTAAAAAGAGGTTCAAGTGGCCAACTATGTGTGAAAAATATTAGACATAAATAAAAAAATGCAAATGAAAATAACAATAGGATAGTTTCTCAAATTGACAGAAATATTATTTTTCAAATATTTTTTAGTTGTAGATAGGCATCATACCTTTATTTTGTTTATTTTATGTGATGCTGAGGATCAAACCCAGTGCCTCACACATCCCAGGCAAGCGTTCTGCCACTGAGCCACAACCCCAGCCTACGTAATTATTATTATCATTTTTTTAAAGCCCAACAGTGAGATTCTAGTAAAACTCAAACTTCTCTGTACTCACTTGTGGCAGAAGTGGAGTATGCATTTTTTAAGTGTCTTGGGCAGTACATATCAAAAGCCTAAAAATCAGTCCAATTCTTTAACTTAGCAATTCTATTTTATGTGACATTGATTGAGAGAAGGACTTAAATATATATATATAGGCTTCTAGATAAGATATTCATTCAAATTTTATTAAATATTCTTAATATCAAACAACACAGAACTAATTATATGATAGAATCCTATGATGGCACGAAAATAACATTTGTGAATGATGTCCATATACCTTCATGCTGTGGGTTTTTTTGTTTTGTTTTTTTTTTTTTTTTTTTTTAAAGAGAGAGAGAGAGAGAGGGAGAAATTTTTTTAATATTTATTTTTTTTTAGTTATTGGCAGACACAACATCTTAGTTTGTATGTGGTGCTGAGGATAGAACCCGGGCCGCATGCATGCCAGGCGAGCACGCTACCGCTTGAGCCACATCCCCAGCCCCTATGGTTAGATTTAAATTAATTAAAAAGCTTTATAATAAGCACATAAACAGATAAACACAAGAGCACACACAAATACCTACTATAAGAAAAAAGAATAGTTAACATGAATGCATTAATGTTGGCTTTTTCTCAGGTATAAGCTTTTGATTGGCTTCTTTTTTTTTAACAACGTTTCTACAATTGGAATGCATTATTTTATGATAAAAGAATAAAGAATATTCTGTAAAGCTTTGATCATAAGCCATAGGATGTCAACGGTAGAAAGAACATTAGCAAGAAGTTTAACCAATCCCCTCCTTTCCCCCATGTACCCAGCCTCAGAGAGCTGGAGGATGGGCAGAGGCCAGATGTTATTTCAAGCAGAGTAAATATGTATCCCTAAGACCCACCTTATTTCAGAGGATCCCTCTCAGGCACCCACAGAGAGAACTAACACCCCTCCACCTCCATGATCTCAGGGACATTGGAAGGGCGTGGAAGGGCACAGGCGGCCAATGACAATTTTCCGATTCTCCTCTAGCACTGGCCCTTCCTGCTGGAAACTTTAAGAACAGAAAGTGGAGGATATGACCAGGTCTCAGTCCTGTTGTCCAAGAGACCAATCCTTCCCTACCCAGACCCTTGAACAGATTCGGAGCTCCTTTGTCCATGACTCGGAAGGTTCCATAGTATCTGAGAGGTGAAGTTACTGAGGAAATCATCAAATTCTATCCACCACAGACCAGGTATCCCAAGGTTCTCAGGTTTATACTCTAGTATGCTTCATCTTAAGATACGGGCTAAGGTTGGTGGTAGAGTGGTGACTGGCCAGGGTAGTGGTGGGGGGCAATCCATACACTACACTGTAAATGGCAGAGTCAGGCCATGTGCTGGCCCTGGTCTTGAAGGAGGTGAGTTTTCCATCAAAAGGAGGCAGGAAAGGGGGGACTTGCCAAGCAGAGGGAACAAGGTGTGCCAGGGTCATGCTCAGGTGAGGTGTGAGGAGAGCTCTGCTCTATGGAAGCCAGGAGTTGGGAGGAATGACAGCTGATGGGGCTGGATTGTGAGAAGCCTGAAAGGCTGAGCAGAGAACTGCAGAGTCGAAAGCAAAGGGGTGACCGTGGGAGGAAGTGGGAACTGTGCACCACAGAGCCCAGGTCCCAAGAGAAGAGAAGAGTCACCACGGACAGGGGGCAGATGGGCCCAGAAACGAACCAGAAGCACAGCACTGTAGACAGCTATAGCCACACACAAAGTCACCATCCCCAGGCTCAGGCCAGCCTGGTTGTTCTTGGAGAAGGGGGTAGATTGCAGGTCCGTACTTCCTTCTCTTGCTCACATCTTCCTCTCCTGTGTCTCCAAGGGGACAGCCTGAGGAGATCTTCAGCTTCAAAAGAAGATGGTGAAGCTGAGATAGACCAAGAGAGGAAGTAGCAGTCTGCTCAGAAGAGTTTTGGCTGTGAGAGAAATCTCCAGAAATGCTGAAAGGAAGCCTGGTCCACAGCTGTTCAACTGAGAGCTACAAGTTTAGTCATGGGTGACAGACATGCTTGGATGACTCATGAGCTTAGAAGACAGTGGCTTGTGCTGACGTCCCAGCTCCACCACTTTCTGGTGATGATGCGCAAATGATTTATCTTCCAGTCCTCAGTTTCCTTACATGTGCCCAGTGGACAGTAACAGTCTTTATCTTCAAGGGCCACTGAGAAGATAGGAGGATACCGTGCGCAGGCTGTGAATAATACTGAATTGTTACTGTAAATTTTAGAAAGTTCTCTTTTCATCTTTCTGGAACCCAGGCCCACTATTTATATTTGTTTTAGAACAGAAGAGGAAAAGAACAAGTCAATCTCTTTTATATGAATTATCCTTTTTGTTCTCCCAGGGCCCAATGAAGAGGGTACCGAGATCTTCCGCTTGCAAAAAAAAAAAAAAAAAAGTTAAAACTCAGGGAAACTAAACCACTCGGATAATGTCTCAAGCTCCTTTGATGCAGAACAAAAATTCTGTTTACCTCCCAGACTCCTGCCTGGTCCCTGAGCCAGGCTTCCTCCAGCTCCAGTCTCCACAAGCCTTGAGTGCCACTACCCACCACCCCCCACACCCGTTGCCATGGCAACCTGGCTCCTGCCCCTCAGTCAGGCAGCCCTGGAGCAGAGTCTTTGTTTAACCGGCCAAGCTGACCCAGGCCAGGACATAACCAGATGTGCCGGGCTCCAGACAGCTGCAGGTCACAGGCACCCCTTTTGACAGTGCTCCACCACACCCAGAGCCCCGCTGCATAGCGAAGGATGGGAACTTGGAGTAAAACACTGATGAAAAACATCCGCTTGTGTCTTGATCTCATGGGGAATTTCTGGGGCTGGAGGAAGCCTTTGGGGACCCTGAGGGCCCAGAAGGATAAGGGGCTGGGAACCATTTTAAAGAGGCAGAACCAGGGGAGCAAGCAGAATGAGGTGGAGGACTGGGGGCAGGTCATTTCACATGGTATATCTTACAAGACTCCCCAACATGCTTTAGCCCTTTCAGTGTGTATGGTAGGAAACCAAGGTCCAGCACGACAGAGGGTAGAAAGAGATGTGCTCATGGGTCCCTGTGATCTCTGTTCCAATTCTAGCCTCTTTTTTTTTTTTTTTTTTTTTTTTTGCTGGAGGAATGATGGTACTGGGGATTGAACTCAGGGGCACTCAACCACTGAGCCACATCCCCAGCCCTATTTTGTATTTTATTTAGAGACAGGGTCTCACTGAGTTGCTTAGTGCCTTGCTTTTACTGAGGCTGGCTTGGAACTCGAGTTCCTCCTGCCTCAGCCTCCCGAGTCACTGGGATTACAGGAGTGTGCCACCACACCTGGCTCCAGTTCTAGTTTCTTTACTTCTTTTGCTGTATGATCTTGGGCAAGTGGCCTGGCCCCTGTCGTGGTGCAACCATACAGCTGTGTGACTTCCTGTCCATAGAGGCTCCCTAAGGGCGAGGCCTCATCCTGGGCGTTGGACATTTATATTACAATGCATCTTGACATAACCCCTGGAGATGGGGGGTCATTGCTTTCTGGCTCTCATGGCTGAAGATGTAGGCACAGTGTAGATTACAGTTCACAGGGCTCAGCCTATGTCCTGAAACTACTTATCCTTAATAAAGCAGAGTGACTCTGAGATTCATAAGACCACTGTTAGCACTTTTTTTTTTTCTTTTGATGCTCTTGGAGTTGGGGGCAGGAGCCCCTAGAGACATCCATGACAGCTCTAAAGGACAGGGGCAGTGTGACTCTAGTGCTAAACTTGGTCACTGGCTGACACTGGCTCTCACTGCAAGGAGCCGAGCGCCCCTCCCTAGGCTGGACTCTGTTTCCGGAACCGTGGGCTTTGCTTTCTAAGAGCTTCAGATGTGTCGAAACTCTGTAGAATTCAGGGGAAATCTTTGCTAGGTCAGAGCCGGTGCAGTGATCCCTCTGGGAGTTTCCAGGTTTGTGTAGGCTCCTTGTCAATCATATTTGTTGGAGAAGCTCTAGAGCTGGCCCAAGGCCAGTGTTCTCTTTACCCTGTTCGTGTTGTTGGTGGAAAACTCAAAGGTTACTCTTTTATAAAGATCAATTGCTCAGCCTGATTGTCTTAAGTGGCTGGCATGAGGCTGGAGAGAAGCCAGTGTCAGCCCAGGCCCACTGTGTGGGGGTTTTACACCATCACCTCACTTGGCTGTCATGCTGGTGGCAGGACATGTTACGCCCCCTGTAGGGAAGGGAGAACCAAGTCAGCCAAGGTCACTCAGCAAGTAGTAGAAATGGGAAATTTTTCTCTTTTCAGTGCCAATATTCTTTTAATTGCCTATGATTCCTTGCTAATTCTGCAGCGGAGAGACAAAAATCGTATAGTGGTATGATAGCATAAACTGAAGCCAGATTCTTCAGGATTAAATCCTTGCCCCAAAATGATTTGCTGCGTAACTCTGTACAAGTTACTTAGTCTCTCTGAATCTTAGCTGTCTCATACATAAAACGAGGCTGATAGTACTAGGATTTGCTTCAGGGAGTTTTTGTGAATTTTAAAATGTTTAATATGAAAGAAATGCTTAGAACAGTATATTGACCTAGTATCAGCTACTTATATTATGTAATTTGATTCAAGGAATGTATTGTCATTTTCTTACGAGGTTTGTAGTATACCCTGGAGGAAAGAAGAGAAGTTTTAAACAGTAAATCAGATTCTGCTAGATGGATGCTTCAGACTCATAATCCCATGTAGATCTCCAGAGTAATCCTATGTGTGAGGTGTTTAACAGAGGAGGGTATTGAAGAAGAACAGAGAAGTTAAGCCACATGACTAATGTTACACAGCCTCAGAGCATTAGAGCTGCAATTCATACCACAGCCTGATGCCACCACTTCCCTTTTCCCTCATTACACTTCCACCACTCCAGGTGGAAATGGTGTGTGTGTGTGTGTGTGTGTGTGTGTGTGTGTGTGTACAGGTGTGCTGCTTGTGTGTGGGGCCAGGAGCCCACCAGGGAGAGGAGGGCTGCCATCTGCGGTTTTGCCTCACTTGACAAACACATAAATTCCTTCCAGGTCCTCTGCTATTTGGTTAATACTTTAAATGGTCAAAGCACAAAGGAAGTCAGCATCTTGGTGACTCCCGTGGCTCTTCAGAATTTGAAGGCATTGGTCTGTATTTATTTGTTTGCTCATGGTCTGCCTACTGTGTGCCAGAACTGGGGCTACAGGAGTAAACGCAAGAATGATGTAAATAACAATAACAGAGAGCATGAATGAATATTCACGATGATAACAAGGATTCAAGAAAGTTCTTCAGGAGCTAAAGGGTAGATAGGGACCTAATCTTGAGCTGGAGACATAAAAGAAAGTGTGAAAAATTCTAAAGGTAGAAGTTAACTAGTAAAGAAGGAGAGGAAGAACACTACAGAGAAAATCGCATGTGCAAAGGTCCTGTGGGAGAAGGGAACGTGAACATGTTCTTTTGGTTTTTGTTTTTGTTTTTTTGAGGACCTAAAATATTCTCACTGTCTCTGGAGCACAGTAAAAGAGGAAGAAAGAGGTTCAAGATGAGGAATGAAAGGTAGGAAGGGGCCCAAGGTTGGCAGGTCATTGGTGAGCTTATGGAATTAGTCTGTGTCCTCAGACAGGGAGGGAGCTCAATAAAAAGAATTTAAGATTTGAAATACAGACTATAGAAATTCAAGCAATCTGTTTAGGTTTAGTTTAAAACGACAGAAGGATCATATTGTGAAGGCGTGACAGTCCTCAGTTGGCCTGCCAACTCAGAATCACAACTAGTGGCTATGAGAATCACGTAGGGGATGCTAGGGGGTCTCTCTGGATCCAGTGAGAATGTGTATTGTTCTTCATTCGCAGGGTGGGCCTGGCATGGGCAGGTATGAGCCAGCTGCTCTCACCCAGGGTGCAGAAAGCACCGCGGGTCTGGCATAAGCCCAACCCAGGTATGAATCACAACTCTGTCTTGACATAGCATCTGTCAGAACTTGGGACGTTTACTTAACAATTTAGCAATATCAGCTTTCCACGCTGCAAAATCGATGTAACAATACCCACCTTCTTCAAGGGGTTTTGTGTGGATTCGAGGAGCTAATATCCAGCACATAATGGACTCCATCATAATAAACTTCCGTGGTATGTAAAGGGCAGTTAGGAAAACAATCATGGAATATTAAAAGTTGGAAATACCTTCGAGGGAGCAGGAAGGAAAAAATAGAAAGGCCAATTATTTCACCTTTTCACCACAGATTTTTCAGTTGTTTTCTGTGTACTGTGAAAACTCTCAGCACAAGGATCTGATCGCTGGCACGTAGGCTGTGTTGAATTGGACTCCCAGGACAAGGAGCAGTGTTTTGGAGAACACAAGTTGGCTTCCAGTGTGACTGCTGGGAAGTTCCGCTTTATTGAAACAATCCCCAGGGCAGGCTTGTACTCTGCCACCATTTTCCAGGTTTGATCAATGGGCAGGTGGTCCACACACCTCCATGTGTAAGAAGATGCTAAACTGTAGCAACAAGAGACAGACTAGATACTAGGCTCTGCAGCAAAAGTTGAAGCTGCTATTCAGACACGTGTGAAAGGAAATAGGGAAGCATTGGATGATTTGCACGGGTGGAGGGGGACACTGAGGATTCAGAGAGAATCTCTTCAGGGAGAATATTAGTGAGCTGAGTCTCAGCTCCACCCAGAGTTTACTATATGTCATTTTTTTTTTTTTTCTGGCAGAGCTCTGGGCACATAGAAGAAGAAATAATATATTCAACAAGCATTCGTTGAAGGAATGATTGAATGACCAATACATGAACACTACCTGAAATGGGTAAAGGGATAGAAAAAGAACATTAAGCTTCCTTAATTAACCTTGAGGCTGCAAATACATACAAGTTATAACACACAGGGTTGAGAAACCTTTCAGGTATGAGGAGGCAGCCACTTTTTATAATCTTTGAAGAGTGCGGAGTGAGGTTCTGAAAGACTGGATATAGTTTCCCTTTTCAAAAAAGCTGAGTTTTAGAAATGATAAACCTGAGCCATCAATATGGGCAAAACCCTAAAGCATATGTCTAAACATCTAGTCATGAAAAGAGTCACTACTAGTAGCTAGCATTTATCTGCTAGGTTTATCAGAGTACCCTGATCAGCCATGTGCAAAAAAATAATTCATTCAAATTTTCAGCAGGGGGGGGGCAGCCTGCTGTGTTAATTGTGTAAGCTTGGGTATGATGATAAGGTAGAGTCACGGTTAGTGACCTCCTTACCTGAATCCACTGATGGTGAGTTAGCCTAGTCAGGATTTCTAGATGGATGACCTAGGTCAGTGATTCTCAGTCCTGCCACCTGAGTAGACAGGGGAGCTTTAAAACACATCAATACCTGGTCCCGCCCTCAGAGATTCAGACTTTGTTTATCTGGTGTGGACACCAGCCATCTGAATGTTTCAAAAACTCTAGGGTTCTAATGTGCAAAGTTTGAGCCCCGTTTTCTTAATGTCTGACTCTTGACCACAGCCTTCACCGCAGAGTTTAAAGAACAGATTGAAAGAAGACAGAGAAGCCACCTGTGCTGTTTGCAATTGAATCAAAAGTAGAAAGTGATGGAATGAAGCTTAAAGTAAGCAAACAGACAGGAAAATGAGCAGAGACCCAAAATGAAAAGCCTCCATGCCCAGATATTTCCTAGTTAGCTGAGCCAGCACGTGTAAAATCTGGAGCAAAAGCAGGCGCCTGCTCAGCACGGTCATCACATCAAATTCTCTTCCCTATGTTAGAAAAATAGAGGCACAAGGTGAGCCTTTCCAGCCTATGTTCATGCAGAAAGAAGCAAAGTGGGGCTTCAGTCCAATTCCTGACTGAATCCAGTGCCCCAGGTTTTGTTGACTATCCTGGGTGTTGGTGTCACTTTTATTTTAGGCTGCAAAGAATGCTGGAAGTCACTTCTGGCATTTTAGAGAAGGAAACTGAGGCTCAGAGAAGATGAATAAATTGCCCAAATACACATACAGAGGATGATTAAGTCGGGATTGGGGGTAAGTTTTTTTTTTTTTTTTTTTAAAAACAACTTTAAAAAAAAAACTTTTTTAAAAAAGAAAAAATGAGGAAAAAGAAAGAAGAGATCTGAGGAGAGGAGGGAAGGAAGGAAGGAAGCCAGTTTCTGTGCTTAAGACCTTTCCAGAGCAAAGAAATTCTGGAAAGGTCTGGTTTATCCTACAGAAATGGAATGCATCCGCCAGTAGGGAAATCCCCAAGGAAGTTTCTGAGAAACGCTCACAAAGGAGTCCTGGGTTCTCAGGAGCAATGCTGGATTTTTCTCTCCATAATTCTGAGATCACCTGGAGGGCAGGTTCCCTCCCACCATGTGTGGTTTGAAAGGGTTAATTGAAGAGATGAACTCTCTTGTCAAGGGGAGTGTTAAGAGCTAAGAGTTGACTTTGTTTATTCTGGCATAGAGAAACCCTGGGCAGAAACACGGAGAAAGGTAATGATGGTGTTTCATAGCAAACATAAAACATTTGACAAGGAGTTAATTCAGAAGGACTCTCCAGGGTGTACTGTGGCTGACTCTTGCTTCTGCTTGCTCCCGAAGAGTCTCCTCGCCCTAAGAGTATGCCCCAGTGATCTCTGAGAGTCTCCAGGTGGGATCCACAGGTATTCATGAACCAGTTTTATTGGCTACTGTGTTGCTTCTACTGCATTTGCTTTTTCTCTTCCTATACCCGTGAGAGTTTCATCTGATGTGATGGAGCTGCCTCACTCACTAATGAGTATGGGAATTAAATAAGATGATACTCAAGAAATTGCAATTTGGTATAATAACGGCATCTATCATGGAGGAAAACAACTCTGCTAGTTCCTTCTGCAGGCCACAGGAATCAGGAGGGATGAGTAGAAGCACATTTGGAATATTTGAAGGAAAAGACTATTTTTTTTTCCCTATCTATGATAGTGATTTAGACTTTAAATGTAGGAGGGCAGCCCAGTATGGATGAGATAACAATTTCAGGTCTGAGTTGCTATATCTTGCAGACCTAAAAGCACCTGGGGCCCAGACTCCTCCAGCTTGAACCTGTCCATTCCAACCACCTTGGAGAATGAAGATAAGCAGAGCAACCAATGTGGGGTGCATATGGAAAGGCAGGGCCTGTGCTAAATTCTCCAGGTACATGACCTCACCAAGTCCTTAAAGCATCCAGGGAAGACAATACTCTTTACAGAGGGAAGAATGTAAGTTCACAGAGGTAAAATACCTCACCTAAGGAGGAATCAGTTTACCTGGCAGATTGTCTACAGACAGACCTTCGGAAAAGACCTCCTTCCCCTCAAACCCCCAAATCATGGCTGCAACTGGGCCTCCCGCAAGTCTAGCCCAGGGTACTTTCCTGCTCCTCTCGTGGGAGGACAAATTTAGCTTCCTGGTGCTGCACCTTTAACTCTGAAACAGACAGAGGATTCACATGACATTGCCTGTCAGTCCCTGGGGACAGCATGTACAAACACCAGCTGCAGCTGGGGCTTCTTTTGCACACTCTGTTTTTGGAGGGGCCTTGACCAATTGAGTTTACTCTCCTGGGACACCTGGGGTCAGTCTGCAGTGGACAAGACATCTATTTTGCTGCAGGAAAAGGTGGGCTCCCAACACCAGGCCTAGCATAGAGATGCCCAATGTCCGAGAGGAAATTGCCAGCAAGTTTTAGTGCTACTAGACTGTACTGGTTCTCCTCTCCCAGCTGATTTTCACAATATCCTCTTCCTAGGACAGAGAAAGCATACACCAAAACCTATCTCTCTTGCTGGCAAAAAGATATGATCTCAGTAGAACCTGCAGGCAGCATTTGGGGGAAGAAAGCCCGAGTGTTCCAGCATCTTTCTCCCAGGCTCGAGACAAGATTTTTCCTTCCACATTTCTATATAGGCCCTTGGAAGGCATGTTTAACAGAGCCATGCTACATGTGTCTGAAGCTCCAAGATCCTGCATAAGGTTCTAGAGGTCTGACACTTTGTTCAATTCTTCTATTCTTCTAGAACATATTTGCCTTAATCCTCTATTATTTCAAGATTCCCATTAGAGAATTCAAAGGATCCTCTATTGAGGATTTCACAAGAAGATATTCTTGACCATCCTTTATAATGTGTATCAGTGCCCCATAATCAAACCCAAATACAGATGGCCAAGCAAATCTGAGCTCAGAGAGACTGGAGCTGAAATTATCCAAAGGTTCATTGGTAAGATTCCCTAGAAACAAGCTCTAAGAGGGAGATTTGTGCCCAGGTGTCTTGAAGAACACTCTCTGGGTGTTTAGTCAGGTTTTGTTTGTTTGTTTGTTTTTGCCACTGTGACCAAAAGACCTGGAGAGAATGATTTTAGAGGAGGAAAATTTCATTTGGTGCTCACAGTTTCAAAGCTGTCAGTCCATCCATAGCCAGCTCCATTGCTCTGGTGAGCATAGCCCACTCTGTTGTTCTGCCCAAATGAGGCAGAACATCATCAGGTGAAAGGGTGTGGCAGAGGAAAGCAGAATGGCACCAGGAAATAGAGCAACTCCACTCACCAGGTACAAAATATATGCCCAAAGGCACACACCCCCCGCTCCCCAGTGACTTCCAATCACACCCTACCCCCCAGTCACCACCCAGGTAATCCCTATGGGTGGATTAATGCACTGATTAGGTTAAGGCTCTCACAACCTAATCATTTCACCTCTAAACCTGCTTTCATGGTTTCACACATGAGCTTTTGGGGGGACACCTCATATCTAAATCATGACACTGGGGTAGTGTCCACAAGGGAATGAGGGCAACAGGCCTGGGCAGAGGGAGAAACTGAACTGGAACCAAGCAGAGGTTTCAGCTGGTCCTCTGGGAGAGCTCTGAGGGTGGAATGACCCTTTAGAGATATCCCAAATTAATTTCTCTGCACCTCATCTCTGTGCACCCCTAACCCCAGCAAGGGTGAGAGGGCTACATAACCTTGGACCAGCAGTTAATTCTAGGTGTGAAAGAGAAATTCTTAAAGAGGAATTCGGCCACAGACCACCAGCAGCCAATGCTCCCAGTCCCTGGGGGCCCTTGAGTGCCTTCTCTTTGAAGAGGTACTTGAGTGGCACACCACAGCATCCACTACACAAGCTAGGGCTCATACTTTACAGGAAACAATCCTAAAGAAGAAAACAGTGGATGGCCTGGGGCCACACACTAAGGTGACAGAATAAATAGCAATGCTCAAGGATGTAAATCTCCAGGCAGGGTTTGCTCTCTCCTACCAATACATCTGCCATTTGCTGACCACCTCCTGTGGGCTAGCCATTGTGTTAAGTGTGCTACATGGATTTGTATATTAACTAATCAGATAGAAGCCCACAGAATAGGTATTACTACCTTCATTTTGTAAAGGAGAAAACAGGTCTCCAATGTGTTTAGTAGCCTATCAAAACGTCTGGGACATATTAGACATCTGTTGGTCTCCAAAGCCTGTACCCATAAGACCTACCTCCACCCCTACAGTTTACCCAGCAGCCTGCCCCTCCTGCTGCAAACCATGCTGTTGCCACTGCTCAACAGAAGAACAAGTCACCATTCCCTGACCAGCAACCCCTCACTGCAAGACAATTGCTTGTTTTGTCACTATTTGGTATTCCTTTCTAGCCCACCCTGATTCTCTTGTTTGCTTGATAAGATGAATTTCCGGTTCATCCAATAAGAGGTCCATAGGTCACAACTCTTTCACTACACATTCTTGCAGGCATTCAGCAAGCATGGGTACTCACTGTGCTAAGCCTGAAGCATTCACCCTCTCTGACCACCTTATGCCATACGTATTTCTATCCCCATTTTATAGATGAGGAAACAGAGGCTTGGACAATGCAGTCCTTTACCCAAGATCACACAGCCTGAATGTAAATGCAGATCTGCTTTGCTTTAATGTGGTTGTGTTCATTTCTTTACTTTTATTAAACAAATATGCTATGCCCAATGCTGCCCAGAAATGCGCTTGGGCTACCACACCACTCAGGACATGTGCTCCCAGTCCTGCCTTCAATGATGTTGCATTCTGGAGCAAGAGTCACAGATACAAAAGCTAATGGGGCTTTGAGTGAAATGGATGGTAGGGAACATGAGGGAGCAGAGTTACTCACTGGCTTCTGGAGGCAGTAGCTACTCACTGCGGCCAAATGTTGCTATGTGAAAACACAGACCCCAAACAGCCTTTTCATTGTTCGAGAGGAGCCAGAAATTGTATTTTATTTGAAACATCTTGATATTTTAAAATTAGGGACTAATTTAACCATTCTGTCCTCATGAATGAAGGCTATGCAGAAGGTATAGGTGGTCCAGATTGAGCCCTGGGATACTACAAATGGCATTTGATGCTGAGACTCCTAGAGAATTGGCCCACCCGAAGTCAGACAAATCTCACACTGAAAGATCAAGTACACTCTGTACTCTCACCAAGTCCAGAGACTTTGCCCACGTTACAGGAAGCTTCAAGCTGTATTGCAAAGTTTCCTTGCTAAAGGAGCCTTGCAGCCTGTGCAGATCCTTTCTCTTATCCCCTTGAAGCCTTATTCTTTACTAAGACCAGACCATTCATTGACCTTCTGTCAGGAAATAGCTCGATTGTGGACGTCTGCAAACAGCATGAACAGGCTACGTGACCACCGCTCACGGCCTCCTTTCCCCTTCTCATTCCTGCTGCTACCAGATGGTCCTGAGATAATGCCACGTCTTTCCTGCAAAGAATAACATTCCCTCGTCATTCTGTAGTTCCCTCTGATCATCCTGGGAATGCAGTTTCTCAACCTCCTGCCTCCTGTCATTGCTTCCCTTGTCTTATCTTTAGAGAGCTAGAGGACCTGAGCTGGTCACTTTCCAAGAAGAGTCAATCATCCACCATGGTGGGAGTTGAAGGACTCACATAGATGGTATAAATGTGCAGGCTTGGGGTTCCAACCCACCCTTGGATGATAACAGAATATTTGGCACCACCCTATTGTTTCCAAAATTATCAGTGGTATCAATCTCACCCATTCTCTTAGCAAAGATTCATATTCTCTAATCAAACAAATGGAGTTCTTGCCTCTCACAAATCCCCTGGGAGGTATACCCAAGATGACCTTAGCCCACAAACCTGGCATTCAGCCAAGCTCTGGTCTTTGATTTCAGCCCTTCCCTTGGTCCTCCACATGACTCCAGTGGCAGTTAAACAGCATCTCTCATTAGCTTTGCTGATGACATAAGAGGCAAGGAGTGGGGAATCTAATCAATAGTAACTGCCTGCTCCTGGATATTAATTAGGAGAAGGGAGAATTAGGCCTCAAAGATGAGATCATTGTTAGACAGAAGAAAGACCTGCTACTATCAGTCTGGATCATGCATATTTTAAAATGCAAAATTGAGATCTGACACACAAAATACAGAAAATATGGCAGATGCCCTCGACTCACTGCTTGAGATACCAACCTTTGAGAGCTCAGTGGTTATCAAGCTACCCTCCCAAGGTATGTTATGCTATCATTTAAAAGTTTTGCTGAGACACTCATTTGGATCAAACAAGGAGAAGCAAGTCATTTATCCAATAAGTGAACCTAACTGATTGTCTGACATCTATCTCTGTGCAGCTTTGTCTCCTCTTAATGCATGATTTCATTTCATCCTCACAAAAAGCCCTGCTGGAGAAGGATTATCACCCTCATTTATATATTAATCTCTAGGAGATCATGGGATATGACAATGTTCACAAGGATAAAGATTTGAGACCATCTCAAAATATGTAATTTTTTTGGAGTAATTTTTCTCTTCTTGTAATAAGCCAGCCAAAGAGGGGGTGGGGGAAACATGGGTGCATGTGGGAAGAATTTTCTGACCATAGCACAAGCATCCTTGAGACCTTCCATCATCAAGATCTAATTGGAATTACCACGGCCTCCAGATCTACCAACTAGGGAAGATATATCTCAGCCTCCGTTGCCAGTTCTCTGGGCAAGTCCTTTGTCTACAAGGACTATCTCTAGTTCTTTGGGAATATTCCCAGGCCAACCATCCTGCAAATATACAAACAAATCCAAATGGATTTTTAGGGATGTGTAGACTTTACAGAAGTTTTGTTTGTTTGTTGCAGGGAGAGAGGACTCAGAGGACTTTCCTGAAGAACAACTTGCCACCATTTTACTCCCCTTCCTCCTCCTTTTCCATTCCGTATACCCTCATTCTCCCAGGCCTCCAGGATCTATGACTTTTCTCTCATGCAATCCTCTATTCCCTTCTTGAAGCATCACCAGCCAAAGCCCAGGCCTTCAGGGGCTGAGATCTGCTGCCAGGGAGATTATTAACGTTTATTAACATTTCATGAAATGTTCTTACAAGTGTGTCTGAAAGAAAAAATTCTCTACTTTTGGTGATATAACCATAAGAATGGTCCTAAAGCAAAACAGGATGCCCCAAGAGGGATGGAGATTGATTTCTCTAGAGAACCATGGCAACAATTGAAGAAGGATTTAGATGGATGATGAGACCAAGGTATGCCGCAGTCTGGCTGGGCACAAATCACGAGCCACTCAAGCAGGAACAAACTTTATTTCTGAACTCCACCAGCACACTCCACACACGCTCCTGGGAATTCTCCCTCGAACCACGCACGAGGCATTCTCTGGGGACACACTACCCCAACAGGAAATCCCTCTTCCGGAATTCCCTCCTACCGCACTTCCCCAACCAATGGGAACTCTCCAGGAGTCCCGCGAGAGCTCCAAAGTAGCAGGTCGAGGCAGACAGCAGGGGTCTAACCTCCAATTAAATGCACATCTTAACATAATCATTATCTCAATGGCTTGTTGGCCTCACCTTTCAACCAAAAATGCCATGCGTCATTCCTACTTGGCTATGGCTCTCAGCAAAGGTACTTATTTTAAGATCCTTCCAGTATAGAGATCCTCAAGAGTTCTGAGTACTCCCATATTTTGATAGAAGACAGATGGAGGTTTGAGTTAGCGCTTCACCCCTCACTAGCTACTTAATTATGGAACCTTATATATACTCTCCAGGACCCAGTTACCACACCAGTAAAATACATTTTATCACTTATCACTGATAGCTGATAAAGGGTTTGACACAATGCCTGATACTAGTAACAGCACCATATAAAAAGGGTTACTAGTATCATCTTTATTTTACTGTCATTGTTTTATTGTTAGGTTGTCCAAATCAGAGAGGCAGCAGGACATTACAAGGGTCACTTGACTGAACTGGGCCTCAGTTTCCTCACTTGAATCTCTAGAGTGATAATAAAAATCTTCTCTGACTACCTCCCACAGTTGTCATGAGACTGCCATGATACAATCAAGGTAACTATACTTGACATTTCTAATTATCTTAAAGATTAGTCAAAATGATGGAGTTTGCCACACCCTCTTTAGATGCCTTTCCTATAATTTCTGTTTCTGGGTCATCTTCTCCCCAGTGTTTTTATGTTGTCCCCAGGTTGTCTGGGATCTACTGAGGCATACTAGCTGGTGTAGTCTCCTGAAGAAAGGAGACTACACCAGCTAAATCTTCTGAACTCTCATTGCTCATGAAAATTTTACTCATCCAGTGGTCCCATTAAGAACTTATCAATGACTTTGTAAGCTCCTATTCTCGGAGAACATTTTTGTATTTTCAATCAGAGTCTTCTAGAAACATTGTCCCATAAATCAATAGGAAAACATGGATGGTGGGATTATTTTAGCAGAAATAAACTTGATGGTACCAGAGCAGGAAACAACCTGTGTTAGCTAAAGTTAGGTCATACCTGCTCTGTGCTGTGTCCCATGAGAACTCTGTCCCAAGCCCCTACTGATCCTCTGTGAGCTACGTGGACATTGGTGTTCTTGGATCACCAATCATTGCATACCAGACTGCTTCTTCTGTGTGGCCAGGGGCAGAGGCGTGAACCAGATGACCTCTAGAGCTGACTTCCAATTCTTGGAAGCAAATGTCAAAATTCCAGGCAAAGACATGACAGCCCTCTGTCATTTCCTCATCAGCAAACATTTACTAAACACCAGGAAGCCAGGTACCTTGCTAGACTGAGGACTCAAGGTAAATAAGGTGCAACATTGATCTGAACTGCGTGCAAGCCTCTTTCCTTGAATCTAAATATAAGGATTATAAATTCCTATTTAGAAAAGGAAAAAAGAAAACCACTTTTCACATGCATTTTCTCACTTGATCTTCAAGCAAATCAGTGATATGATAACTGATTTCCCCGTGTAACACAGGAGGCAACGAATCTTAAAGGACTTAAGGGATTTATCTGATTTCCAAGAGCCATTAAGCAGTAGAGCAGGAATTTGAGGAAAGTGGGCATTTCAAGCCCAATGTCCTAGACTGTGTCATCTGTCCCTGGGATTTTAGGCCTGTTGAAAACATTAGCATGAACAAGACAGAGAAGTATGTATCAGAATAAATCCCTTGGTTCTCCTGGGGTATCAGATACCTCCCCGACCCTATACCCTTGCTCTTTCTGCAACCGGCAACTAAAGGCAGGCAAAGGTACAAAAACAAGGATGGATTTGCACCTGGAGGGTTGTGCTACCTGGTGGATTTATTATCTTCCTCTTCATCAGAGAGGCCCCGAGTGTACGGCACATTTCAGAACTGGAACAAGACAGTCATGCACAAACCCAGAAATCTAGCTTTAGAACAGTATTAAAGCTACTAAGCTTTTGGCTGGAAACAGAAATTTGGCCAGGGGGCTAGTAGGTTCTCATTTGGATGGTGGTGGGTGGCGGGTGGCGGGTGATAATTGTCTACAGTTTCCATGACAACCACACTTTTTCACTATAAGTAGATCTGCCTGAAGAACAATGCAAGCTTGTAAGCAGTTCTTAATTTTCACAAATGACTGATCAATGACAAGAAATACATTTCCTTTCTCTAGCATATGACTTATTCCCAACAATTCTTTGCATTACAGATAAATTTAGTGTTCATGGAAACTATCAAAAAAAGATTTAAATAAACATTCTCCATGCCCTTAATGATCCTACTACTTCTAAAAATAGTCTGTAACCAGTATTCCTCCAGGCCAGACCAGCTTAGGTCTCAATAACTCTTTAAGAAAACAATATTTCTCTGCCTTTTCCTTTGCTTGCTGCTAAAGTGATCCCAGCTCCCTCAAATTCCTCCCTGGCTTATTCTAGGGGCCCTCAAGGACTGGACTCTTGAGAAGAGGTCTTAACCACCATTTTCCTCTTTTCCCATTACAGAGGTAATGTCTTCTCTTAAGGCCAAGATTAGAATTTCCATGATGCCAGAGCCACTATGCTGTGACCTTGCTTCTGAAACGTGGTGACCTCTCCATTCCAGCTGTGACCTGACATTGGCCCAGGCAGTAGACCTTTGCATGGACATTCCTTTTGAGGTCCGTCCCACCAGTCCTTAATATGTGCTTGGAACCATCTGTATTTCATGAAGACAATTTCAGCTTAGGAAGCTAAGACTCCTGATACAAGCTGATGCATCAGGAGTTGAACTAGCTCAGGCTTGACCAAGAGCTAATGATAAGTGTGCTGTCAACACTTGGGTCTCTTGTTCTTGAAGTAGTTAAACTCATCCAACTCCCATCCTCAGAGTAACTGGGGAAAGAACTGAGCTTATTTTCTCCTGGAAGAAGAAAGGTAAGGAAGCAACTTGGGGCATAGTCCTTGATGGACAGCTGAGTGACAGTATTTCTCAAACAGAAGTCAGACAGCTAAGTTTACAAGGGCAGAGATATGGATGATTTGAAACTAAAGATTCTTTCAGATGCCATGTTTGTTATTTATTTCCTGCCTTACTCCATAGAGAAGTTTAGGTAACTGTCAGAGATATTTAAAAACACAAACACACACACACACACACACACACACACACACACACACACACACACACACAAAGAAAACATAAACAAGTCCCTATAAACAAAAAAAGACAAGCATGACTCGGGTATAAAATCTAGTTGAAATAAGGTCATGCAAAAATGCCACTCACGTGGTCTAAGCTTGTCAGCATTGACAAAAAGGAAAGCTCCATGAAGGTTATGGGATTATTAGATTTCTTGGAGTTTGTTTTGCACTCCTCAGGAAAGATAGCTTATTATACAAAGAGAAATAAATTTCTCCCAAGAGGTCTTATAAAAGTGTGTCTGATGGATAATTCTAGAAAATGTGAAACTACTAGAGCTAATAAATGAATTCAGCAAAGTAGCAGAATATAAAATCAACACGCATAAATCAAAGGCATTCCTGTATGTCAGCGACAAATCTTCTGAACTGGAAATGAGGAAAACCACCCCATTCACAATATCCTCAAAAAAATAAAAAATAAAATAAAATACTTGGGAATCAACCTAACAAAAGAGGTGAAAGATTTATACAACAAAAACTACAGAACCCTAAAGAGAGAAATAGAAGAAGATCTTAGAAGATGGAAAAATATACCCTGTTCACGGATAGGCAGAACTAATATCATCAAAATGGCGATGTTACCAAAAGTTCTCTATAGGTTCAATGCAATGCCAATCAAAATCCCAACAGCATTTCTTGTAGAAATAGATAAAGCAATCATGAAATTCATATGGAAAAATAAAAGACCCAGAATAGCAAAAGCAATTCTAAGCAGGAAGTGTGAATCAGGAGGTATAGCGATACCAGATTTCAAACTATACTACAGAGCAATAGTAACAAAAACAGCATGGTACTGGTACCAAAACAGGTGGGTGGACCAGTGGTACAGAATAGAGGACACAGAAACCAATCCACAAAATTACAACTATCTTATATTCGATAAAGGGGCTAAAAGCATGCAATGGAGGAAGGATAGCATCTTCAACAAATGGTGCTGGGAAAACTGGAAATCCATATGCAACAAAATGAAACTGAATCCCTTTCTCTCACCATGCACAAAAGTTAACTCAAAATGGATCAAGGAGCTTGATATCAAATCAGAGACATGGCGTCTGATAGAAGAAAAAGTTGGCTCTGATCTACATATTGTGGGGTCGGGCTCCAAATTCCTTAATAGGACACCCATAGCACAAGAGTTAAAAACAAGAATCAACAAATGGGACTTACTCAAACTAAAAAGTTTTTTTCTCTGCAAGAGAAACAATAATAGAGGTAAATAGGGAGCCTACATCCTGGGAACAAATCTTTACTCCTCACACTTCAGATACAGCCTTAATATCCAGAGTATACAAGGAACTCAAAAAATTAAGCAATAAGAAAACAAATAGGGCTGGGGATGTGGCTCAAGCGGTAGCGCGCTCACCTGGCATGCGTGCAGCCCGGGTTTGATCCTCAGCACCACATACAAACAAAGATGTTGTATCCGCCAATAACTAAAAATAAATATTAAAATTCTCTCTCTCTCTCTCTCTCCTCTCTCACTCTCTCTTAAAAAAAAAAAAGAAAAGAAATAACCCAATCAACAAATGGGCCAAGGACCTGAACAGACACTTCTCAGAGGAAGATATACAATCAATCAACAAGTACATGAAAAAATGCTCACCATCTCTAGCAGTCAGAGAAATGCAAATCAAAACCACCCTAAGATACCATCTCACTCCAGAAAGATTGGCAGCCATTATGAAGTCAAAAAACAACAAGTGCTGGCGAGGATGTGGGGAAAAGGGTACACTTGTACATTGCTGGTGGGCCTGCAAATTGGTGCGGCCAATTTGGAAAGCAGTATGGAGATTCCTGGGAAAGCTGGGAATGGAACCACCATTTGACCCAGCTATTGCCCATCTCGGACTATTCCCTGAAGATTTTAAAAGAGTGTACTATAGGGATACTGCTACATCAATGTTCATAGCAGCACAATTCACAATAGCTAGACTGTGGAACCAACTTAGATGCCCTTCAATAGATGAATGGATTTAAAAAATGTGGCATTTATATACAATGGAGTATTACTCAGCACTAAAAAAATGACAAAATCATGGAATTTGCAGGGAAATGGATGGCATTAGAGCAGATTATGCTAAGTGAAGCTAGCCAATCCCTAAAAAACAAATGCCAAATGTCTTCTTTGATATAAGGAGAGCAACTAAAAACAGAGCAGGGAGGAAGAGCATGAGAAAAAGATTAAAACTAAACAGGGACGAGAGTGGGAGGGAAAGGGAGAGAGACGGGAAATTGCATGGAAATGGAAGGAGACCCTCATTGTTATACAAAATTACATATAAGAGGAAGTGAGGGGAAAGGGGAAAAAAAATCAAGGGAGAGAAATGATTTACAGTAGATGGGGTAGAGAGAGAAGATGGGAGAGGAGGGGATGGGGGATAGTAGAGGATAGGAAAGGTAGCAGAATACAACAGTCACTAGTATGGCAATATGTAAAAACGTGGATGTGTAACCGATGTGATTCTGCATTCCGTATACAGGGTAAAAATGGGAGTTCATAACCCACTTAAATCAAATGTATGAAATACAATAAATCAAGAGCTTTGTTATATTTTGAACAACCAATAAAATAAAAAAAAAGAAAATGTGGTATATACATAGTGGAGTTTCATTCAGCCACAAAGAAGAATGAAATTATGTCAGTTTTAAGAAAATAATGGAACTTGATACCATTACATTAAGTGGAATAAGCCAGACTTAGAAGGTCAAGTGTTGTATGTTTTCTCTCGCATATGGAAGCTAGAGAAGAAAAAGGAAAAGAAAGGTATCTCAGGAAAACTGAAAGAAGATAGAGGAAATAGAGATAGATAGAGAATAGGGACCAGCAAGTGGGAGGAGGAGAGAGAGGGGGAAATATTGGGGAATTATATTGACCAAATTATATCATATTGTGTGCATGTGAACAATAAATCCCACCATTATGTACAACTATAATGCACCAATAAAAAAAATGTGGGGAAAAAACTAGTACAATAGAGGAAAGGAATGGGGTGGGGAGGAGGAAAGGAGAGAAAGTAGAGGTACTAGGGAATAAAATTGGCCAAATTATATTGTTCTATTGTGTGTGTATAAATATGAAACAACAAATCCCACTATTATGTGTAATTATAATGCATCAATAAAAAACTTTAAAGAAAATGTGATTGACAAAAATCAAGGAAAACACTCACTGGGCAGAAGGTGATGGTAAATCAAGCAAAAGGCTGTGCGTGAGAATGGAAGATTAGAAGCGTCCCAGCTGGGAATTGTGGGTCTTGCTCTCTTCTGCCCCTCTCCCTGCTGGTTGCTCCTTTTTTTTTTTTTTTTTTTTTTTTTTAATTTTTTGCTCCAACCGTACTACTCTTTCCACAGTGTTTTCCTTCAGTGGCTCACTCTCTCTCTTTCTCTTTCCCTCTGTGAAATCATTTTTTCTTGTCTTGAAGTTCAAGAAAGACAGAGTGTTAGTCCAAGGTCATACAACTGAGTAGTACAACTTACATATCTTAAGGCTCTGAGTTGGAGCTATGTTTCAAGCCCAGTCTCTATCCTAAAAACAGTTGATCGATATTTCACACGAATATTCATTGAGTTCAAACGAAGGTGGTCCCATCTAGTCTTGAGAGTTGACACGACATCTGCTTAGTCACGTCATCCAAGTTGATGCTTCCGGGGCTGGCCTCTATCCTGAAACCCCAGCTCCTGTACCCAAAGCTTCTGAGCATGGCCACTTGGATGTCTAGAAAGGACCATGAAGTCTGAGGTTTTCCTCCAAAGAAAAGTCTTCTGATCTCAGAAAATGGTGTCTCTGTTTACCCAGTTTCTCTTTTCTTTTTTCTTCCCCTCCCCAAGGAATACAATAGGAAATCTATCCGTCAAAACCCCGACACTTCATACTGTCCCCTGTACCATCATCCCAGTCCAAGTTCGTGCTCTTCTGTTCTACTATTAACGTAGTCTCCTATGCAAGCTCCTTACTTCTGATCTTGCCCTGTTCCAGGCCAATATCTCCACTGTGGTCTTAGTTTCAACTAAGTCTGGTCAAAACGAAATCAGATTCTGGCATTCCTTTGAGGTCTGTTCATTCATTTGAGGTCTATTTACCTCAATGGCACTCAGGTGTATCAAATGCCATCTCTTCAAAGTAACCTTCTTCATCACCTAACCCCATCCGCTCTCCTCTCCTCTGCTTGGTTTTTCTTCAAAGCACTTATCATCTCCAGTTATATTATACACAGGTTTTTGTTGATTGTTTCCCTTGGTCAGAATGAAATTCTGCTACCTTCTGGTACCATCCAATGCTCTTCAGACTGAACAAAACCTAAATAAGATAATGGCTTCAAGTTTGTACGTGACCTGGTCCCTGATTATTTCTCTGAACACATCTCCAAACATTTTCCCCTTTCGCATGACACTCTAACTCACTTGTCTTCTTGTCCTGGGGCAGGCCAACTGCATGACCTCCTCAGTGCCTTTGCACTGGCTATTCCCAACATCTAGAGCTTGACTTCTGTGTTAGCTTATTGTGACAAAATGCCTGAGATAATTAGATTACAACAAGGAAAGGTTTGTTTTGGCTTACAATTTCAGAGGTTCACTTGACCCTGTTGCTTCGTGCCTATGGATAGGCAATATCAAGGCGTGAGCACCTAGCAGAGGAGGTCTGTTCACCTCAATGGAACTCAGGTACAAAGAAATGGAGAGGAAAAGGCTGATGTTCCAATATACCCTTAAAGGGCAAGCCTCCGGTGATTTAACTCCCTTCCACTAGGCCCCAACTCTTGAAGGCTCCATCATCAGTAGCACCACAGGCTGGGGAACAAGCCCTTTAACACATGCGCCTTTGGGGAACTGTTGAGATCCAAACTCTGACAGTTCCCCAGGTCTTCATAGAACTGCCTCTTTGTACATCTGGTGTATCAAACACTATCTCTTTAAAGTAACCTTCCTCTTCACCCAATCCCATACTCTCCTCTCCTCTGCTTTATTTTTCTTCAAAGCACTTATCATCTCCAGTTATATTACACACAGGTTTTTGTTGATTGTTTCCCTCAGGCAGAATGTAAATTCCATGATGCAAGGACCTTACATATCTGGTTCCCACGGTATCCTCTGTATCTAGCAGCAGAGCCTGCGAGTGAGACAAACTCAGCACACTGTTGTTGAATAACTGGTTGAATGTGCCAGGTGCATAGAGAAAGTTAAGTATCTGTTAATAGAATGGCTTCATATGACCTGTTCTGGAGATGCTAGAGTGCACACAACAGATAGCCTCACATGTGCATGGTGCTTAGCAAAAAAAATACATCACTAAATAAGTAGTAGCAATCAAGTAAGAAGAGTGTTCTGATAGGAGAAGTTCAGGGAAGTGGCAGGAACACCTTAGACATATGACTTTAGGAAACTAACCTCTCCCAGCCTCACTCTCCACCCTGGTGAATAGGGATACTGATATTATCAGGTGTGTGGCTATAACAAGGAGGAAAGGTGATTGTGTGCGAAATGCATGGCAACAGTAAATACTCAATAAGTTTCAGCTCTGATGTGACTGTAAGATATTAATGTCAGTTATATTTCATGGCATTCTCAGTATCTTTTCAACTACCTTCCTCCATTGGAGATAATGACTCACATTTTGAATTTTGTTCTGCCAAGTTAGAAGCAAGAAGTGTTTTCTCCAACTTTTTTGAAGTTTGAATGTCAATATATAGTGTTCTCCTCCACCCAGAGGTGCCACACTCTTTGATTAAGAAGAGAACAATGTGCTACCACAGCTCCTCCATGGTCTCCACCTTTAACAAAGGGGTGGCTGCGGTGCCCAGCCTTGGGGTTTCCAGGATCCTCAGTCTAGCATCACCGGCATGAACCAAGGCATCTGCTTCCAGCTGCAGGTGGTGCAGGTTACCTCATTCAGAAAGGGTTGTTTTTCCTTGAATAACCCCCTAAGACCGATTCTGTGGCCCTCTTGGAAATTCTGTGAGCTCCCTAAGATCCTTGCTAAATTCCCTTTCTGCTGAAACTAATTAAAGTGAGCTCTGTGTTCGCAGTTAATAACCTGGGTGACATGCAGATAGATTGTAGGAGTTAGTAAGCGGTTTAGGATCCAATATGTGCATACTGTGTTGGTTACTGATGAGGGGCTTGTACAGGTCAATAATAATATTATTATTAACAAGGCTTTCTGAAGAGGCCAGGAAATCCTTCACCAAGGGAAGAAATCCTGCGTGATTACTTAAAGGAAGCATCTTTAATCTAAGCAGGCAGGTGCACTTGTACGTTGTGTTTCTTACTCAACAATTATTCATTTAAGAAATTGTTTCTTATAACATCCTGGGATGAGGAGTATCCTGTTTTGGCTTTTCTATTTTGCAAACACAGAAAAATGTCAGAAGTTAATTAGCTCATGCATGTGTAAACTAGATTTGCCGTTGAACCTGCAAAAGCCTTCTGTGGGAAAAGCTGGTGCAGAAAATCCGTACTAAATACCTACTCTGTGCAGAGCATTGTGAAGGATACAGAAATGCATGGCTACTCAGTCACCACCTACTAAGGATGAGTAAGGATACCAAGATATACCATGAAGGCAGAAAAGAGAAATAACCAGTTTGTGATGGGGAACTAGAGTTACAGGAATAAAGATAAGCTGAGGGGCAAAAGGGGTGTTCAAAAAAGACCACGGTAAACGCCATGAACTTGAAGAGTTGGGCTTTAAAATATGAATAGAGGGCTGGGATTGTGGCTCAGCAGTAGAGCGCTCGCCTAGCATGGGTGGGCCCTGGGTTTGATTCTCAGCACCACATAAAAAAATGAAATAAAATAAAGGCACTGTGTTGTGTCTATCTACAAAAAAGATTCTCTCTCTCTCTCTCTCTCTCTCTCTCTCTCTCTCTCTCTCTTTAAAAAAAATATGAATAGAATCTAGACAGTGGGTAGAGAGCAGGATGGCCAGCATGTTTGGAAGGACACCGGATAGCAGAGGGCACAATGGTGAGGACACACACAACTATTCACTGGGCAGAAAGTTCATATGGAGGAGGCTTGGAAGTCAAGCACTTGGAAGCGTGGTGAGGATCAGGGGTTTGTATCTCATCCTACAGACAACTACTAGCCATTGGTTGCCTTTTGGTTAGAAGATTTTAAGAAAAATATAAGCAAACTATAATGGGAGAAAATGAAAGGCAGAATAAGGAAGGCAGGAATTCAAATCAGAAGTCATTGCATCTGCACAGAATACTGGCCTCGCCGTGGGATTGAAAAGAAGAGGTCAAAGAGGAAGACTGTGCCTGAGTAATTCCCAGCTCTTAGTGACCAGTTAACAACAGAAATCTACACTGGAGGAGCTGGAGGAGACCCAGATCTACATTTCTTTGGAATCTGTTGTCTACAGACCAACTCTGGCAGAATCACTTAAGAGTTCTTGCTAGAAAGTCAGATTCCTGTGCCTTACTACTCTTTCAACCTAGTGAATCAGAATCAATGGGACCAGGACTGCTACCAGTGTGCAGTTGAGCAGGCTCCCCTGGTGATTCTTAAAGTCTGTTAAAAGTTTGAGAACACTGGCCTTAGAGATGATTTAATTCACTATTTCTGTTTTAAAGATGTAGAAACTGGGGTTCATTGATCGTATATCTTCTTCTGAGAAGTGTCTCTTCAGCTCCTTAGCCCATTTATTGATTGGGTTGTTTATGTTTTTTTGGTGTTAAGTTTTTTGAGTTCTTTATATATCCTGGAGATCAGTGCTCTATCTGACGTATGTGTGGCAAAAATTTGTTCCCAAAATGTAGGCTCTCTTGTCACCACATTGTCTATATCTTTTGCTGAGAAGATTTTTAGATACACAGTAAGTCAACAAATATATGAAAACATGTTCAACATCTCTAGTAATTAGAGAAATGCAAATCAAATTTTGATTTGCATTTTTTAAGTTAAGATTTCATTTCACTCCAGTAAGAATGGCAGTTATCAAGAATACAAACAACAATAAGTGTTGGCAAGGATGTGGGGAAAAGGCACACTCATACATTGCTGGTGGGACTGTAAATTGGTGCAACCAGTCTGAAAGTAGTATGGAGATTCCTTAGAAAACTTGGAAAGGAACCACCATTTGACCCAGCTATCCCACTCCTTGGTCTGTACCCAAAGGACTTCAAAACAGCATATTACAGTGACACAGTCACTTCAATCTTTATAGCTGCACAATTCACAATAGCTAAACTGTGGAAGCAACCTAAATGCCCTTCAATAGATGGAATGGATAAAGAAACTGTGAGATATATATGAATGAAATATTACTCAGCATTAAAAGAGAATAAAATTATGGCATTTGCAGATGGAGTTAGAGAATATCATGTTAAGCAAAGTAAGCCAATCCCCAAAAAACCAAAGGCCAAATGTTCTCGCTGGTAACTGGATGCTGATCCATAATGCAGGAGAGGAGAATGGAGGAACTTTGACTGGGCCAAGGGGAGGGAGGAAAGAGGATGGAATGAGATGAGCATCATTACCCTAGGTATATGTATGACTGCATATGTGGTACAACTCTACATCGCGTACAACCAGAGAAATGAAAAGTTGTGCTCTATTTGTGTACAATGAATTGAAAAGCTTTTGCTCTCATGTAGAACTCATTAGAACTAATAAAACATTTTTTTTTAAAAAAAAGAAACTGGGGTTCAAAGAGGTCAAGTCACTTTCACAAGTTCACATATCCTACCTAATCTTCATTCTGGAATAGGATGAAGTCTTCTGATTTATTGCTTGCCTGTTCTTGCTATCCTGGGTAAGATTTACATCTGATAGTTGGATGTTGTAAGGAAGGCACTATTTTTCAAAGTAGTGAGGCAGGGAGATGTCTATCAATGGATAAATTGATAAAGAAAATGTGGTATATATCAATGGCATTTTACTCAGTCATTAAGAAGAATGAAATTATGTCACTTGCAGGAAAATGGATGAATTTGAGAACATCATGTTAAGTGAAATAAGTCAAACTCGGAAGGCAAAGGGTTGTATGTTTTCTCTCATATGTGGAAGCCAGAGAGGAAAAAGAAAAGAAAATGGGGGCATTTCATGAAAATCAAAGGGAGATCAGCAGAATGGACCAGGGGAGAGAGGAGGGAAGGAAAAGGGGGAGTACTGGGGAATGATATTGGCCTAATTGTATTGTTGCATTATGTGCATGGACAAATGTGTAGCAACAAACCCCACCTTTATGTACAACTATAATATACCAATAAAAAATATGGAATAAAAAAGTAGCAGGGCAGAGAGACCACACCTAAGGCCTGGTGGAGCAGATGAGATGGCCTTAAACCTCTAGCAGGCCGATGTCTGCTTGTGGTGGCAGGGCAGGACCATCCTGTACAGGGGCTGCTGCTGCCAACCTGGTTCTCTTACCACATTCCTGACTCACAGACTCTGAGCATGTGGTTTTATGGGAATGTCTTCGCCCAGGGCAGGGTGACCCTAACACAGGCCACATGAAGGGTGTTGATTCACATGGACCACCCTGGCTCTTCCAACAGACAACAGTGCAGGGAGTGCTTTTTGCTTCTATTACCCTGGATAGAGCAAGATTGACGGGTCCCCAATTAACTGCTCATACAGTTGCCCTCTTTGATGAGCAGTGCTTCTTGAAGAAAGATCTAGGTCATGTTCCTTCCAAGCTTTCTAATTTCGGGACGTGTTAATTATGATATAGTGTTACCATAAGATTGGCATAGCTATTCTGTAGATTAAAAACTAAAAAAAAAAAAACAACAACAAAAAATAAATCCAGAAACTTAGACGACGATAACTTGTTCAAAGTTACATAATATGTTAAAATCTCTAAATTTCCATTTTCTCAAAATGAGAAAAAAATATTATCAACTCTACTTTCCTTACACAACTTTTATGAGACTCAAATAACAAAGTAGAGATGAAAACACACTGTAGTGTTTGATGTGGATATCAAGAACACCTAATCATTTCCTTCTACATGAGTAACATGGTCATCATTCATTATCTACCTGCATACACACACACACACACACAAAAAAAAAAAACACACACATGTACAACATAACAACACAACACACGCACAAGTGTGATCTATTTAAAAGGATCTGGAGAAGAAATTGACTCAGGGTAAGAATGTGTTTCTGAGTCCATTTCTGGGTAATATTCTGGACCTAACCACATGGTGACATGAGGCTACACCCGGCCATGACTGGCAGAGGTGCTCCAAGTTTCACCACACCCCTAATTCAAAAAGCCTGTCACTAGCACACTACCTCTGTCTTATGTTTCCACTGTGCTTTTGTGCCTTGTCATTTCTGGGGAGCATAGAATGAGTGTCTAGTACAAACATGTCCACTCAGGTTGCCCCAAACAAGGGGAGGCTTAGCTGGTAGTTGGACTTGAGGTACACAGGAAAGGGTCAAAGACTCACAGGACCAGGGAAGCTTGGACATAGCTATTACATACTTCACAGGGTTTTCATATAAATGGCCTGCATTTATGTAAGGACAAAATTGAACACCTCTCAGCTTCCAAATAGATAAAACTAGGGGAGAACTGCACAGAAGGAAGGGAGAGGGAATTTTACTCCTTTGTTTTGGTTTTTAAAAAATAATTTACAACACGAGTTAGTAGAAGCTACCCTAGAGACATTAGAACTTTTTAACTAAAATAATTTATTTTCACAGCCTTTTGCAATGTCCACATTATCTAGCAAAAGCTACAAGGTCTTATTCCTGTTTCTCTTTTCCTGCTTCTATTCTCTGCACAAACACATAGCAATAAACTGCGCCCTATTTGCAAAGTTCTATTCTTACATATCCCAACGATTAAGAAGAATTGCCCTTTCAATGGCTGCTGTTGTATAAGCCAAACTCTCTGACTAGTGGGTGTGGGCGAGGGACAGGAGGAATCTGTGGTAAATACGTCAATGGGAGGAAGGAAGACTGGGGAAAAAATAAAGACAAGACATGAAGACTCCATAGGGGTGTGGTGCCAGAGGCCGGAAGAATCAGATACTGATCCCAACTCTGTCATTAACTTAGTGTGTGACCTGAGGTGAGTCATACCCCTCTCTGGGCTACAGGGTACTCAACCAGGGTTTGGCAGAACTCTATAAGGCAGAGTTTCCCCTCCTGTGTGTAGTATCCACTGGCATACCACAGACAGATGGCAGGTACACTAGGAATTACTGAGTCCCTTTCCTGTTGTCAAGAGGCACCTCATCATGGTCTTCATGGGGAGAGCCTGAGCAGCAGAGGGGTCTCCTTGTCCCCAGAGAAGGCAGTGGTCACAGTGAGCCACATTTCCCCTGCACTGTTCCACCATTATCCTCTGCGTGCAGCTCAGAAGATGCTCTACTGCCTGGGCATCTCAGCAGACAGCTAAAGAATGTCACGCTGAGCCAGGCACAGTGGTGGGCGCACACCTGCAATCCTAGCATCTCGGGAGACTGAGGCAGGAAGACCTCGAGTTTAAAGCCACTCAGCAATGGCAAGGTCTAAGCAATTCAGTGAGACTCTGTCTCTAAATAAAATAGGGCTGGGGATGTGGCTCAGTGGTTGAGTGTCCCTGAGTTCAATCCCAAGTATTTCCCGAAAAAAAAAAGGAATGTAACACTAACTGGACCAGGAGGGCATTTGTGTCTAGGTGCCAGAAACTTGGAGCTCACCCCAAGATTCAGCCAGTTGAGGGTGAATGAGTGCACAGACAAGGTCAGGGCATCTGCTCTTCTCGGCAATAAGTGGTGGCACAGAATTCCTGTCTATATATATATATATATATATATATATATATATATATATATATATATATATCCATCTGCAGCTGCTATACAAGAAGCCCATTTAGTGGCTTCCATACAAGCTGTAGGTCTGCTGCTTTTACAATTTATATGCAATATACAAATTAGATCCTTATTAATTTGAATCACGTGGTATATAGAAGTCTGAATTTGAAACACCTTTGCTTTACCATAAAATATTATGCACTGATTTTTCAGTATAAGGAAAGAATAAGTTATTAGCATCTTCAATTTCAAACGTTGCAAGTGTTCAAATGGTTGCAAACAGTGGTTTGAAATTTTTTTAATCATACTCTTAATGATGAACATTGTTCATCATAATTAATGAACTTTGTTATTGATCCACACTACTAGAAATTTGAAGCAATGACCACTGAAGAATCTTAATCAGTGATGTGTGCAGCCATTTGAGCACAATATTTTCAATGGAAACAAGTTCCAATGCTCACCTAAAAATTATAATTTCATTTGAAACTTTTATATAAACAATATTTTCCTAAATATCTTGTTTCATTTTTCCTATGATACATGATGTAAAAAGTGGATTATATCATTTTTTCAGAGCTTTATTTAGTTAAATAAATACAGTTTATTCCTTAATCTTTACAAATATTTTTATTTTCTCTGTGAACTAGATGTGGTAATGGTTGGGTGCAGTGTTTTAGGGCAGTGGTTCTCAACTGGGGGTGCCTTCATCTGGGGACATTTTGGGTTGTGACTCCTGGGGAACAGCTCTCTGACCTCTAATGGAAGGAGACCAGAAATGCTGCTAAGCACCCTACAGGGCAGAGGAAAAGCCTTCAGAAAAAGAATGACTGCCAAATGTCAGGAATACCAGGATAGAATCCTTGTTCTAGGGATCCTCTCCTTTCAGTGTTCCAACTCTGACTTATAAGTGTTCTTGTAGCTTAAAAAGAGGGGATGATGGGTAAGGATGGACATGGCCAGGAATGCCCCACTCTCCTCTCCTACCTGTATCTATAATAACTGACCCAGAAGGTAGGTACCACAGGGACAGCACTTCTTCCTGGCTCACTGGAAATTAGTCCATGGATTTTTTACTTGAGATGGTAAGCACTTCAAACAGCACTTGGTAAATGTGATGGCTGCAACCTCAGTACCCATGGTGAGTATCTTCTCCTCTGCTGTCACTTATTTTTAAGTTCCCTGTTCTGGAAATGGCAACTGTGTTCCAGTGGATTATAACCCATGTTATTTTTCAACAATCCTCTCTCTCTACTCCACCACTTTGGATCTCACTGTGACTAGCTGGGTTGGAATGGGTCTCCTAAAAGGCATGGATTGTACTGAAAAGTTTGTCCACTCCTTCCCTCCTTCCTGCCCTATAATTTCCTGGGAAGTCAAAACTACCCTGTCTTTTTGCATTAATGCTCTACCTGCAAGACCAAGCAAACCTTCTTCATTTTTTCTCTCCCATACACCCACCCTCTTGGGTTTACTTGCTTCCTTGTTTTATTTGTTTATTAGAACTTCAGGATGATTCAAGTGGTTGGGGATTAAATCAGTCCAGGCAGCCATACTCCTTTATCATTGTGGCTCCTGCCACCCAGTTAGTCAATTTTTACAACAGATTCACATCTGCCACCTAATCCCAAGAGCAGGTTTAATGGGGCATTAGATACTTTTATTTATCCTGGGACTTACTGGAGATGGTTAATTCTTCTAATACCTACTCTTTGAAAGAAGAAAGATCAATGGCCAGGGTCTTTGCTATGTAAGCTTAAGCTAGTCATCCAGCCATTGGGACTTTGATTTTGCTCATCTGTTAAAAAACAGAACAACTAGAAGGCAGCTGAAACGCTTTCCAACTTTTCAAAACAGAAAAGGCACAGAAATTTTTTCTTGAAAAATATATCAGTGTTAGGAAATGCACACTTTTATTATATTGACTCATTGTCAATGTGTCATTTTTACTGAAATGAGGAAGTTGGGTTTTACAGTTGGAGTCAGGAAATAGTTTATATCCTCTGTAGGGTTAGTGTCCCTGGAAGATTGTGATCATTGATGTGATCTGTGATAGCATTTTAGAGTCAGTGAAACTGTTCATTAGTTCACTTAAGGAATATATATTAGACTTGCATCAGGCTCTTTAGCACAATAATGATTATCTATTTTTCAGATGAGAAAATGGAGGCAATAGATGATTAAATGGACTAGTCAAAATAACCCAACAACTTTGACCAAAGAAAAAGGCAGAGGGCAGTAGGGCATAAGAGGAACCATGTCCAGAACAATAAAAAAATTCCCAATTCTCAGTTCTATAATTTGACTCTTTGAATTTGTTCTTTTCTGCAACTGCTAAAGTCAAATGCTCATTATTTATTGCCTTGTTAAATTGTAGTGTTCAATTATTGATCACAAACAAGATCTGAAGTTAGTGTTATTATTTTTTTTTTTTTTGTAATAAATTTGTGGTCCTGATTGTTTGAAAAAGTCTATTGAATTTTTCCCTCACACTCTGAGTCATTCTCACCTGGGGGAAAGCACCCAGTGTTTCTCCATGATGCTGTCACCATCCCCTTTTCAATCCATTGTCTTTTTAATCCTTGAGTTATAATATCAAACTTCAGTTCATGATGAATATTTCATTTGTGGAGACTGAGAGTCCCCAAAAGAATATGTGTTTGCTGCTGAGAGGCCTCCCAATTGTGAGGCCTACATCCTGGTCCATGTCTGGAGCCACTGAAACCTCAGTGTGCATTTTAACTGACAACTTTCAGCTCTCTTAGGGTACCTGATAGTTCAGTCTTCCTGACTTGGAAAGCAGATGACCACATCCTAAGGTCTCCATTTCTTGCATGTTCCTCAGACGTTGGTTCACTAATTAGGTGTGCAAGCATTTAATCAAAACAGCCTCGTGGCACTGACAAAGGAAGGCAATGTGAAATGGGTTTAGAGAGTTGCCACCAGCTTCTGGGCTAGTGGAAGCTCGACCTTCTTGCCAATATGTGATACAGCCTGCTACTTTTTAGCAGTCCTACTAGGTATGTAGTGGTCTTTAACTGTGGTTTTAATTTGCATTTCCCTAATGGGTAGTGATTTTAAGCATCTTTCCATACATATGTTTTCTTTGAGGTATCTTGATAAAATTGTATACGCATATATATAGTCATACATAACAATGTTTTGACATAACATAACAATATTTTGGTCAATGGTGTGATGGATCACATACACCTGGGCTATATGGTATGTAAATACCATGTGTGTATGTATAATTATATGGTATACATCATAGATACTATATAGCCCAGGTGTATTAGACCATCTAGGTTTGTGTACAGAAACTCCATGATGTTTGCAAAAATGACAAAACTACCTAACAATGCATTTTTCAGAACATACCCCTTAATCTATGTATGCTATATATGACATGTATATATATCATGTCATTCATGAGATAAATGATTTGCAAACATCTGCTGTTAAACTAGAGCTTATCTTTTAATTGTTTGACAGTTGTGGTGGTTGCCTTGCAGTACTAGGGATTGAACCTAAGGCACTCTACCACTGAACTATACCCCAACCCTTCTTATTTTTTTATTTTGTGACAGGGTCTTGCTAAGTTGCCCAAGCTGACCTTGAATTTGTGATCCTCCTGCCTCAACCTCCAATGTTGCTGGTATTACAGGCATGAGCCGTTGTTATGGGTGTTTTATTATTATTATTATTGTTTTTAAAGAGCACAAATTTTCAATTTGAAGGAGTCCAAGTTATTAATCTTTGTTGCTTTATAGATTATGCTTTTGATGTCATATCTAAGAAGATTTTGCCTAACACAAAGACACAAAAATTTCTCATAGTCTTGAGGTTGTATAGCTGTAGGTTTTAAATTTAGGTCTATGACCCATTTTTGTATATTGTGCAAAGTATATTGCAGAGTTCATTTCTGCTTACGGGTATTCAATTGTTCTAGCACAATAGACACAAGATCATTCTTTCTCCATGATTTCCTTTGCGCCATCAGCAAAAATCAGTGGTCATGTATATGTTGTCTATTTTTGGACCTTCCATTCTGATCTACTGATCTATTTGCTTTTCATGATACCAATCGGACACTGTCCTGCTTACTGTAACTTAGATCTTGAAATTAGCTAGTGCTATTCCTTCAACTTCATGCTTCTTTTTCAAAGTTGTTTTAGCTGCTCTTAATCATTTACATTTTCATTTAAATTTTAGAATCAAATTGTCAATTTCTACACAGTCCTGCTTAGGAAGTCCATCCAGCTCCTCTTTATTCCTCCTCCCTGTGCCATACCTGAACCCTCTCAAGTCAATAACATGGGGTGATGAGCTCAATTGATTTGTTTCTCACCATTTAGGTCTCACTGTCCTTCATTGCCTGCTGTCCAGAATCTTGAAGAACATGGTTGTGCATATCATATCTTTTTTTTGTCATAGTTTCAGGCAGGAGCATGCACTCTGCCTTGGTTGGAAGTAGACTTGTGGTTATGTTTTTTGAAGTATCTTCATCTCTCAGCTTAACATATTGAGCTGTGTACACATGAAGAGACTTGAGGTTTGGAATTTGTTTTAACATACTCCTGACATCTAAAAGTGTGTGGAGCATAGATGAAACACAGTTGTACCCAGGCTGATAACAATCTATACAGTGCGATGGACACAACAGTGAATTGTACTTAAAACAAAAGTTAATAGAGGCCAGGAATGGTGGTACACACCTATAATCCCAGTGGCTCAGGACATTGAGGAAGGAGGATTGCAAGTTCAGATCCAGCCTAAGCAACTTAGTGAGACCCTAAGCAACTAAGCAAGACTCTATCTCAAAATAAAAAATAAAAAGATCTGGGGATGTAGCTCAATGGTAAAGCACCTCTGGGTTTAATTCCCACTATCAAAAAAAAAAAAAAAAGCAGGGAAAGGGGCTTGGGGAAAGCTTGAGATTTTCCATAAAAGATTTTCAAACATAAGGATCTTAATTATCTCTCTACCTTACAGGATTTTTGTCAGGATTAAATGTGGAATTGTATTTAAAGTGTTTAGCACTATGCTTACAATTTAATAAAGAGTAGCTATTAAGTTTACATTCTTGTGTGAAACTGACCATCAGAGATAAGCAGAAGATGAAGAAGTCCATGAAAATCTAACAAAAACATTTTAATCAAGAAGGCCTATAGCAGTGATGTCCAGGTCAATTGACAATTCATTTGGGCCTTAGCTTGTCCAGAAATCTCTCAAACCCACTAGGTTTGGTGCATTATCTCTGAATATCCCTAGCATCTATTTCTTCAAATCTCAAAGCACTTAAACATAGCCTGATAGCTCTTTTGCTATATATCAGCTTCCTGTCTCCTGAGATCTCCTTACATTCATCTGTCCTGAGAGCCCAGAACATACTCAAAACATACTCCTAGAATTGTTTGACATCGTCTTCCTTCTTGCCCATCTCTGCAACCCTCTTCTCTGGGCATTTTGTTCCTCCCTCTGTGCACAATCTGCCCTGGGTTAATGCCTTCTTTTTGAGGGCCCTGACATTCAGTTTCTGCTTATGTACTTCCTCCAAATCACTATAAAAAGTGAGTATCTTTTCTTCTTCAGCTAATTGCATTGCCATGAAAGCTCTGTGTCCCTCCAATTTTTCTCCAAATACCTCTTGCATGATGTGGTGACTTATTTGGGTCAGGAAGTCAGCCCAATCTCATAGTGATAGTAAGAAGATAGCATCTGGAGATGAAAGAGGAGGGTGCTAAGGGTGAGCAGAGATCTGCAGGGTGCCACTTTCAGGCTGGTCCGGAGCTCCACTTCCTCTTAGTGTGCATGTGAGTAGACCAGGGTTAAAACATTCAAAGATGAAAACCAAAGAAGTCAGACCCACAGAAACTAAGGACTAGAGAGAGCATCAAGATAATGGAGCCTTATAACTCACTCAAATTTTCTTCTAACACAGCATTATTAAAAAAAAAAAAAAAAAAAAAAAAAAAAAAGGACCCCATCCCAACATGTAGCTTTTCTGATCTAAAGAGTTGGAAGAGACATTCCTGCTTTTATTCCCCTTTGCAACCACTACACCCACACACACACACACACACACACACACACACTCATCTGCACATACACACATGTGCACACCTGGGCAGCTAAAATATCTTTGAAGACTCCTTGGGCCATGGAGAAGGAATGAGAGTGCTATTTGAAAACTAGCTGCTCTAGGAAGCCCCTCAAACCCACTCACACTAGTTTTGATGCCTTTTCTCTGAATTTCCCTCGGCATCTTATCCCTTTCACTCTCAAAACCCGGTAGGTTGACTATTTTCATTTTGAGAAAAGTCATACAGGGATTTTGAGAAGGGATCCAAATCTCATGGTTTTGGTTTTCTTTCTTCCATTAATTAATCTACACAGCCACACCCGATCAAAATAACAACAACCATGACCCACAGACTGTCTTCTGGGTGTCAGAGTTGCAGAACTCAGTGTGGATAATAATGTCCATCACATTCCACCATCGTTTCTAACCCCATATCCCCTCCCTTCCCCTCCCACCCCTCTGCCCTATCTAGAATTCATCTATTCCTCCATTATTATCCAAAGTACTGTATAAAGACACAAATTAGTGTGAATATGCATACAACCAGAGAAATGAAAAATTGTGCTCTATATGTGTAATAAGAATTGTAATGCATTCCACTGTCCTATATAAATAAAAAAATAAATAAAAAGAAAGAAAGAAAGAAAAAAAACAAAAACAAAAAACCTCAGTGTAGATTTAAATTTAGTAGAAATGTTGCTGGAACGATCATTACTTTTAAAGATGGATCAGAAACATTACCAGGTTTTCTCAGAAAGAAAAGGCTACGTGATATCCACATCGAGATGCTTTGAAAAGCTTAGACAGTGGAGAGGAATCTTTTGCTTGGAAATCCAGAACGCAATAAAGGCCATTTTGTGTCTGCATGAGTGGTTTTATAGCACCATCCAGTGGTATAAAGCAATACTGTCACTGAAGCTCAAAATTGTTCATTCAGTCCTTCATTTTTTAAATCCAACCACCAAGTATTTATTCAAGAACCTCCAATTTGTTGGGCCTTACAATAAGCACGAGGAGCATAGAAAACATTAATTATAAAAACCTATACCGACATCACAAAGATCTCTCTCTTTGTTACTCCTACAGCTTCTTCTAGTCTGCTATCTTCCCTATCACAAAGGTTGGCCAGGTCTCTAGGACAGTCTTCTAAGACAGGTCCCTCTCATTCCTTAATCTATGACATCAGGCCTCTCAGGCCTAAAAGCAGTAGAAGCTCATTATGAGAGCCTCTTCGGTTGTTTTAAGGATTAAATTAGTTACTACACATAAAGCACTTAGAATATTGTTTTAAACAATAGATGTTAAAAAGAAAGTCCTGATCCATAATTCTTTTTTTTTTCTTTCAGCCAAACACATCAGGAGGTGGTATCTATGTTTACTCTTTAGAATCTCAATATGAACTTTACTCTGGGACAGTTGGATTTATTGAACTGATGACCCAGGCTAATTCATTTTCAATTGAATCTATGTCAAATAAGAGAAAGCAACACATTATAAAATGAACAGAATGATGTTTGGTTCTAGAAGATATAGTCTTTTAGTAGTAACTCCCCCCTGCCCGCCCCCCAAAAGGGCAGTGCCTATTATAAAGACTGACAGAACAGCCTACTGTCTCCATGTGTGGGAAGCTGACAGAGTTTTTACTAGTATCAAAATTGTTTCTTGTTTTGGGTTTTTTTTTTTGTTTTTTTTTTTTTTTGGGGGGGGGGTGTATCCAGCATCGAACTCAGGGACACTCAACCACTGAGTCATATCCCCAGCCCTATTTTGTATTTTATTTAGAGATAGGGTCTCACTGAGTTGCTTAGTGCCTTGCTTTTGCTGAGGCTGGCTTTGAACTCATGATCCTCCTTCCTACCTCAGCCTCCCGAGCCACTGGGGTTACAGACATGTGCCGTGCCACCCAGCTTATTATCAAACTTTAAAAAAAAAAAAAGTAAAGTCATACTCTGTCTTACTGTTGGCAGTAGTAGTGGGGGGACAGTGCTGGGATCAAACTTAGGGCCTCAGGCCTGCGAGGTAAGGATTCCATTAAGCTATACTTTTAATCCACTGGTAGGCAAACAGTGAATATAGGAACAAGTTTAACCTTTGGGGAAAGTGTTTAGTCAAGCACCACAATCTTTTCTACAAGAAGTTCTTTTGCTTCAATCTGCTAGCAAATAATGGCCTCTCTGGAAAGCAGTGTCCTACACCTAAAATAAATAACAAGACCCATTGAGGCTGACCACAAAAGGAAGCATATTCTGACATTCACCTGGTTCTCAGCAACAGGGTAGTTATGATGGGCTATTGAAGAAAGAATGACAGATTCTTAAGTTAATGGAGACTGGGAATCATAGAACTAGGTAAAAGTGCATTTTGAATGGCCTGACTCCCCAGAAATTTTTTTTCCAAACTGTGCTATTACCATAATGATCACAGAAAATAACCTTAAGGCCTTGTGAATTTTCAACTGTGGCTATACCTGTGTGCCCTTGGCCCTATTTGTTGGCCTGTCCCTTCCTCCAGGATATGTAGAAAAATAAAATGGAGGGGCTGGGGTTGTAGCTCTGTGGTTGAGCACTTGCCTCACATGTGTGAGGCACTGGGTTCTATCCTCAGCCCCACATAAAAAAATAAATAAATAAAATAAAAGATATTGTGTCTATACACAATTGAAAAAAAATTAAAAAATAAATAAAATGGAGTGGTATGTTTGTGAGTCCTGTACTCAATATGTGTGTGTGTGTGTGTGTGTGTGTGTGTGTGTGTATAATGTGAATTATATCCCAGAGTGAAGGCTCAGGTGAGCTGAGGCCCAGGTGGGCAGGAGCATGGGTGGTGAACATGGCCCCAGGCTGTGACTTCATGGAACCTGCCATGCAGGCACATGCCTGAGGCAAGGCCAGCCCATTGTGGACGCCCACAATGCCCACAACGCAGCCTGGGACTCCCAAGCATCTGTTATCCTGCCTCCCCACAAGTGGCAGGAAAACGGAAATGAGGCAGACCTGAAAGGGATTGCAGGGCTAACCAATAGCATTAGTGCATTTCCAAACCCTGTTAGCACAAATTTGGATCAACAGTGTTGACCCAACTAGACTATAACACTCAAATCGTAACCTGCTACTGAGTTTCCTCTTACGCCTGCAAGAATTCTGGTTCTATTCTTCACAGTTGAATAAATCTCTTTCATTTTGCTCTTGCCTTCCATTGTCTGCTCCATGAGCTGCTAGGGTCTAGATTGCAACACTGGAGGGCAAACCCCCACCCACCCCTCCTTTGGAGCTGCAATACTGAGAGTAGCAACATACCACTTGACAGTGGTGGAGAAGAATCCGGCTTTGTTGGTTACGACCCTCAGACCTGACACCAGTAGGCATTCCCTGCTGTGATTGGCTGCTAACACTAGAACAGGCTTTCTCAGCTACAGAGGCCTGCAGTTTTGCACAGGTCCCACCGCCAGCAGAATAAGAGAATGGAGCTTCGTGTCAGACTCTGGTTTCAATAATATTAACAGGCCACATTTAGATCAAGTGAAAAATGTGCCAGACATTGCTTTAAGCACTTGGGTTAGCTCACTTCATCCTCACTACACCAAGTAGTGTGTGCTATTATTATTAACAATTGAAAGGCTATAAAACTAAGGTTCAAAGATGTTAAGTTGCCCAGGTTCACACAGCAAATAAGTAGTGGAGGCAATGTTTAAACCCAGACAGACTGTTGTGCAATCAATCCATGATCTTTACCTCTGCATTACTCTACTCTCAAAGGCAGGCATGGGAAGGGACAGCACTGAACACACTCCTGTTGAATACAATACATATGGTAGCCTTGAAAAAAATCCATTGAGCTTTGTAGAGAGAAATCTGTGTAGTTGAGATTTCTGATTCTACCTTTTCAATTTATTCTACAAATAATAATGTAGTACCTTCTATATGCTGGGCGCTAGTATAGATACTTGGGTAGAACAATGAGGTTTTTACACTTATGGAAATTGTAATTTAGAGAAGAAGGTCAACAATAAAAATAAATAAAAATAAAAGAAGGTCAAAAATTTAAAAAAGTGAATGAATGTCTACTAATGTCTGATTGTGGTACCTGTTATGAGAACAACAGAGTCTATATTGCAACACTGGAGGGCAAACCCCCACTTCTCCTTTGGAGCTGCAATACTGAGGGTAATTAGGGGTTACCTTAGTTGAGGTGGCCAGGCAAGGACTTCCTGAGCAGGTGACATTTTAGCACACACATGAGAAAGTAACAAGGGAACCATGTGATGAGAGGATTGAAAGCAAGACTTCTTGGATCAGAGTTCTGTTTTGTGTGTACCTGAATAACTTTCTAGAACTTTCTATGCTTTGGATTCCTTATCTATAAAAGTGAAAATAATTATAATTTCTTCAAAGTGTTGTGAGGATTACATGGTTTATTTGTGTGTTAGTCTATTTTCCATCACTCTTATAAAATAGCCAAAGCCAGGTGCTTTAAAATGAAAAGGTTAATTTAGCTCACACTTTTGGAGGTCCAGGAATATGGCACCAGCATTTACTAGCTCTAGTTGGGGTCTCTGGGCTACATCCACTTAGCAGATGGCAGTGTGGTGGAGACACGTGCAAGGAGAGATCACATGGCAAGACAGGAAGCCAAGAGTGATTCAGAAGCCAGGCTTGCTCTTTCGTAACAACTCGTTCACATGGGAACTAACTCACTCCACAAGTCGGGCACTAATCCCTTCCTAAGGGTATGCCCCCAGTGATCTAACAACCTCCTACAAGCCCCACCTTCTTAAGGCTCCACCACTTCAACACTGCCACACTGAACCTCCAGCACATGAATCTTTGGGGAACAAACCATATCGAAACCACCATAGCAAACTGTATGCCTCAATTCTAAGACCACATTTCCCCACATTTTAACATCTCAAAATCAAGAATTCTTACAATGAACAGGAAAGCCCTATAGCAGTTCTGATGAAGTTGTTATTGATAGCAGATGAGCTAAGATTGTGGTGGTTCCAGGTAGGCTATAGGACACCTCCAGCCATTCTGTGCCACAAACCATTTAAGGACCATTTCAGAAAGAAACACAAATCCTGATTGCTGTAAATGTTGTATATGACACCTTGTAGCAAGATTCAGAAAGCTTGAGTATCAAAACTGGGGAACAAGTATTAGAAGAAAATTCTAGAACTGGAATCCTAAAGTACCTTTGTAAGAACTATGATATGATGAATCTAGTGATGGCACTAACTCTTTTGTTCTCTGGAGAAACCTGGACTTTGACATCTATATCAAAACTAATTGTTATTAGATGGCCTCCTAATAATGTAAAGGAGTTTTAGAAAATTTATTTTACTTGCATTTTCCTCTTTACATGTGAATAAAGGTTATCTCTGATTTTAAAAATTGCTGCAAATAAAGTCATCTTTTGATTAGAACAACGTAAAAATTCAAAGTGGCAAAAAGCATTGTTCATATTTAATTGGCAGCATTTTTTTCTTTCTTAGTGATTTGTAAAATAATAATGAAGGATGCATCTTAAAGTCAACAAAATGTTGGTAAGACTTCAGAAAAGTTCCTGGCAATAGTATACTTTGTAAGCAATCGTCAGTATTTCTCAGTTCTTTTGGGGACAGTGGTGCTCAACTCTCCTTTACTGCTCAGTCTACATCCCTTTCTTTATAAGGGACCCATATGTCAATTCACTAAGAAAGGCCCGAGACCTGGCTTGCAGTCAGTAAGTAACTGGTTCTTGATTAAATGAAGGAATGACTGGGTTTCTGATGAGTTGCTTCCTATTTCAGAGAGCAGGGTAAGAAGGTATCGTTTGGGGACAAAATTGTGACATATGCAGTCAAGGGGGAGAAATAAAGAAAGTCCACACTCGTCTGCCCCTTTCAATGCTTTATTCACTCAGATTACTCAATACAATTTCACTCTGTAGGTTCTTCATCAAGAAAAAGACAATCTTTAATGCTAGGCACTGCACTAAACATAATCAATCCACAGAAAACAATTCTAGATTAATTAATTCACAGCAAACAATTCTAGATTAATTCTAAGCACTGCGAACACACTTAACGATGACAGGCCAATGACAGACATTCCCTCTACGTGCTAAGTTCAAAAGTCTTAAGCTTTACGTCCAGCAGATGCACACTCACTCAAACCGTGGTGACCAGGTTTGGAACCAAGGCAGACTTCTCCTGGCGTGGAATGGACGGCCAGTTGAGGAGAGGGTCCTAGGAAGAAGTTGCGGCTCTCACCAAGATCCACATGAGACGGTAGAGTTTGAGAGAAATGAGGATCACACAGGGGATCAGGAAAACAATGACAAGTGATGGGATGTCAGTCCAGGTCCTCATCAGGCTCTCCAACTGAGTGCATCCTTGTTCATCATCTCGATTATTTATACTAAATTGGGGGCTTTTGATCCCCCCTTTCAATCCTTATCAGCTACCACTGGATTTCACCATGACATCATTTATCCTGGGGTCAGAAGCATCAGGTCTGGTGGTCTCCACCCTGATCTTCTCGCCTTTCCCTCTTATCAGGCGAGGACAGCCTGCCAGAGGCTTCACTCTGTTTATCCAGGTAAGGGGAAGTGTCTTGTCTGAGACCATACTGGAGGGCTCTGTTAGGTGTGCCTAATGAGATTGGAGTTTTTAAAATGGAGGAGTTGCTTAGGCTCAGGCCTAAGGCCATCCTCACAGAAGGTCTCATTACCCGTCTTGTGTCTGTCTTTCTCAGAAGCTACCCTCAAATTGTGACTTTTCTCTCCCCCCAGATCCCTGAGCCATTGTTTGCTCTCCATTGTTTGCTCTCCATTGTTTGCCCGCATCTCTCCTGGAGCCCGGGATTCCACAGGACAGGAAAAGGCCCCTTAAGCTTCTATGCATTTTATGCCCTCAATGGCTGTCACATCTAAACTACAGAGATATGCAAATTTATATGCTGAAAAGCTCAAGACAATTGTGGAAAATAATTTTAGCTCCCATTATACACTCCTTTTTTATGGGCTTTTAGAAGTGAGGCCTTAGCTGAATTTCAGGAAAATTAATTCTTATCTCTTGAAATGTTAAAAGCAGAAGTCCTGGTATAAATCATAGAGTGGGAAGAATGTTTTTCTAGTCCCTTTCCTGCACCCCATTTTCTCAACCTTGCTCTAGGCCACCCACACACAATAAATAAATAAGAAAATAAACCATCATGAGGGCTGAAAAGATGTTAAAATATCTCTGAGTTGAGAAGAGAGAAACTAGTCAGGGACTTTTGAGAAGTGGTCACTGATCCCTGTCCTCCCTAGTGGTGGATGGAAATGATCATGTACTCAGGGATATCTAGGAGTTTGTAATGGTGGAGGCCTGTGTGTTGCTTCCCACCTGTACTGGAAGGCAAGAAGCACACAAAGAGTTGCCCACACCAGTGTGGTTATGGGAGTAGAAAGGAAATGCTGCAGGAAGGTCTCAGGCTGAGGGGCCAGAGGCAGGTTCTGGGCTCCTTCTCTCCCTGAGGAGAACTCAAGGGGCAGGGTGATTCCGATATGGCCAAGAGGATCATGGGTAAGACTCCGGAAGACAGAGGTACTGGAGGTGCCCAGGGCCAGGACAAGTCTCCCATCCTGCCATTGTCATGAAGCTCTGAGGTCCCCAGAAATCTAGATGCCATATCAGAGAAAGAAAGGATTGGGACAAAAGTATAAAACATTTTTCCTAAATCAACTAGGAAAACCTAAGGGGACAGTTTACTCTGAATTGGCAACACTGTGTCCCACTATTGATGAAATAGGAGTTTCAGGAAGAAACCATATTTAGTTCTGAGGGAAAGAAAAGAAATATTTTCTCTATAGTTAAGCATGTGACTTGAAAATTTATACCTACCATACGTGTATCTTCTAAGTAAAGACATTCATTTAGAGGAATTATGAGTAGAAGCACTGTAAAAAAATCAAATGTATTATGAACGAGAAATTTTCTTCAAATGGAGTTCCCCTGACCTTATAGTTCATTTATTAGAGGAATATAGACCAAGGAGTTATCAGAATCATAATATACATATATTTTTGTTTCCAAGAAAAGGACTATAAATTAATTTTTTTTTTTTCAGTTTACTGATATACCTGTTTTAAATTGTGTGCCCCCTTGAGGGCAGGGAGCAGTTTGAGAGAGCTGGCCTGGCCAATTCTTTCTGTAGTGGATGGATCAACTTTGCTAAATGAGTACCTGGGAAGCTTGACCCTCTCCCCTCAAAATGTAGGAACTTCTCCCAACTATGTAGAAATTCCAGCAGAAGATTGAGATATGTCCAGGATATATAGAAAATTTAAAAATATGTTTTGAGAAAGTATTATGAGAGAATTTGTAGAAAGTAAAGGCACAGATGCTACATGTGAAGGAAGAGGTGAGTGCCAGATTGTGTGGGGGAAACATGAGGATTGCAAAAGGAGAGTGGGAGTTAATCTCTAAAATTCCTGGGCATCTCTTGACCTGCCCAGGAAGTCAGGGATGGTTATATCAACAAGGAAATGTTTCATTCAACAGTAAGGATTTTCATAATCATCAAAACTGAAAAGTGGAATGCAAAAAGTTGTGGATTTCTTAATTTTCTATTTGTTGTCATTATCCCACACAAAGCCTCATTAAGTTGTCTGTGACAAGGCTTAGATGAGACTTGGCCTCTCACTTTCAGTCATTACCCCAAGGGATTCTGAACCTTGCCTCTTGATGAATAATGAGTAACACACGTCCCCAAATCGAGAGCCCAGAGATATAAGCTGCACACACTCATGCACAGCTTCCTTGTGTGATGTCCTGTGCTTTGACAGATGACCATCTTGAGAGATGGCTAGTATGAGTGTCACTGGGACTTTATTCAGTTACCCTAGGACCAAGGAGGGTTTGGGGATTTTGTTTTTGATTTTTCTTGTTCTCATCTGAATTCTTACATTCTTTAGTTTTAAAAATATGTTTAAATGCAAAAGTTAAAAGCAGTGTATCTCAAACTCCTGTTCTGTTTTCTAATCTTCCCAGTTTTACCAATAATGTTCTTTTTCTACTCCAGGATCCAATTCAAGAGCCCATATTACATGAAGCTGTCATGTTTCCAAAGACTCCTCCAATCTCTTTGACAAGAATTTTTAGTAACTATTCTTATATCTAATAAGTCTTTTAATCTATAGAAATTACACACAGTGATATACAACTATTGCATATGTCGAGAATGATTAAGAAAAAACTTAACTGTAGAAACTAATTAATTTTACATAAAATAAAATCAACTTTTCTGTGTACAGTTCTTTGAATTTTGGCAAACACACACAGGTATACAGTCATATGTTATAATCAAGATACAGATATTATCACTATCAGGATATAAAACAGTTCCATCACTCACAAAAATTTCTTTATTCTGCCACTTTGTGGTCCACTGGTACCCTAGAAAATCAGCCAAACATTTCCCTAAAACACCCAGCCCATGGCACAACATTAATGATATGAAGTCATTCACATGTTTCCTTATTATCCTTTAATTTCTATAGAATATGCAGTGATGTGACTGTTCTCTTCCCCAATATCAATTTGTGTCTTTCTCTGTTATCAGCCTAACTAGAGATTCATCTTTTTTTTTAATCTCAATGAACCCTGCTTTTTTCCTGCTATTATTTTTCTATTATTTTTTCTTTGTTCCTATTTTCTAATTGTTTTCTATCAGTAAGTTCTTTGCTTTCTAATACCTAAGGTTAAAAGCTTAGATGTTGATTAGAGACCTCTGTCTTCTCATCTAATGTAAGCTTATATAATGCTATAAATTTTCCTGCAAATACTGCTTTAACTGAATTAAATAAATTTTAATACACTGTGTTTTTAGTTTCATTGACTTTCAAATATTTTCTCATTTATATTTTATCTTACACTTTTAGCCATGTATTGCTTAGAATTATGTTGTTTAATTTTCACTTTGGGTAGAATTTTCTAGACATTTCTCTGTTAGTTTCTAGGTGAACTTCAGTATGATAAGAGAATATACTTTTTATGTTTTTTAGGATTTTGATTCATTTAAATTTGTTGATGTTTGTTTTATGGCCACCCAAAATGGACTGTTTTGTCGTATGTCCAGCTGAACTTGATAATGGTGTACACTCTGATATTGTTGGGTAGAATGTTCTGTTACTGTCAGGTATGTCAATTTGTTGATTGCACTGTTCATTTCTTTTCTGTCCTTACTGATATTTAAAATCTATTTGTTCTATCAATTATTGAGAGAGGAGTATTGAAGTCTCCAACTAATGTTGTGGACCTTCAGTTCTTTTTGTTTTTGTTTCAGTGTTTTGAAGTTTCACTGTTCGGTTCACATACATATTGTTATGTCTTCTGTATCATCATGTAATGTTCTCCATTATTCCTGGTAATATTTCTTTTTCTAAAGCACACTGTATCTGATATCTAATAATTCCAGCTTTCTTCTTGTTGGTTTTCTTATAGTACATCATATTGCATCCCTTTAATTGTAACCTATATTTGAAAAGAATTTCTTGTACACAGCATGTAGTTTATGAGTTACTTGTTTATCCAATCTAATGATCTCTATCTTTAATTTGTTATGTTCAGACAATTTATGATTAATGTAATTGATTTATTTTTATTAAAACCTACCTTTTTAAAAAATTATTTTCAATTCATTTCATCCATTCTTTTTTTCTGTTTGCTTTGGATTCATTAACTTTTACATTTAACATCAATCTTATCTTGGTTTTTGGCCTATTATTCATATATACTTCAAAAACACTTAATTTTAGTGTTTTTTCCAGTGTTTACATCATTAATAAAGCACAGATTCCCAAAAGTTAGAAGAAAGGATTTTGAAAGCTTCACCATAAAAAAAGATAAATATTTGATTAGCTAGATTTGTTTAACCTGGTTTAAGCATCACAAAACTTTTACATATATTGAAACATTACATGACACCCTATGAATATGTATAATTTTTTGTTTTTATTTATCAATCAGCTAAAACATATTTAAATAAAAATAAGTAAACAAAACACAATAAATCACAGTTCCTAAAACAATATTACTCTACTTCAAAGGTAGCATAAAAAACTTCTAGCACATGCTTCCCATCCCTCTCTCCTTATTTTTGCATCAATTATCTTTTAGAGTCATTAAAAGTAAGGAATGTTTATCTTTCATCATATCTAGAGATCTTCATTCTTGGGGTACAACAAAGTCTCTTTCTGATAACATATTTCTACTGCCTGAAGAGCTGTCTGTGACCCACCTTGAAGTGCAAATGTTCTGATACTGAATTCTTCTGACTTTATATTTTTTAAAGTATTTACTTTCCCTTCATTTTTGAAATGAAATTTTACTGGGTGTATGATTCTAGGTTTATAGTTTTCTTTTGATTAAGCACTACAATGATATTAGTACATTATCAGCTAACTTGTATACATCACACCAAGGAGCCTGGTATATAACTTTTTTATTTCTCTGTGTTTCATTTTGTCTGACTGCTTTTACAGTTTTTTCTTTAGCTTTAATTTCCACTGTTAGAATATGCTGATTCTTAGAGTGTTGTTAGGGGTTATGGCAGGGGTGTTGCTTATTGTTTTTATGCTTGGGGTTTTCTGAGCTTCTTGGATGTGTGGTTTAACATATTCCATCTTATCATGGGGAAATGATTGACTGTTATCTCTTCATATACATTTTTCTACCTCATTCTCTCTCTTCTTCCTAAGTTCTGATTGCATGAATATTATATCATTTAATATTCCACAATTCCTTAATTCTCTATTCTGCTTTCTTTGCCCTGTATTCTTTGTTGTGTTTTTACTCTTTTTTTTCCTTTATGTTTCAGATTGGATATTTTCTTCAAGTGCTAAGTCTGCTGAAAAGTCCATTAAAGTGATTTTCCATCTCAGTTGCTACGATTTTTATTTCAAGAATTTCTATTACATCGCTTTTATTTTTAGTTCTTTGGTCTGACATTCCTAATCTGTTCATATATGTTGTACATATTTTCTCCTTGAGAATTTAAAATATTAATCATATTTCATTTAAATTCTTATCCGATAGTTACCAGTATCTCTATTGATTGTTTTGTCTCTTGATTTTTGTAATTGTATCTTTAATGAATCTATTGCTGGACATGCTATGTTGAACAGTAGACACTAAGATAAATAGTATTTAATCCATATAGATATGAATACCTCTTCTGTCTGGTAATTAATGTTGAGGTCAGAAATTCAGCTGGTTGGGTTTCAGGTTTTTTTTTTTATTGTTGTTGTTTTTGTTGTTGCTTCAATGTACCACTAGCATTAGCATGTGCTTATGGTGGGGCTATTTTGCCTGATGGTTTTGTTCAGTGAGTCTTTTCTACTCCCATATTTAGGCTTTTCCTCTGTTATCTGCATATCAAAGAAGTCATCTATCCATTCCTTTTCCCTTTCATCTGGTAAAAGACCTCTATCACTTGTTACATGGTGCTTGCTAGCATGGTGGTGGGCTGTTCTCTGTTGCCTTGCTTCTGCTCATTCTCAGACAAGTCCTGTGTCCAAGGATCTTAGAGTGTGGGCATTCCCAGTGATCTTACCCCGCCCTAGAGTAGGATGCCTTAAATAGTCAGAGCCCCGTTCTGTTTCCTACCACTCCACAAGTCATAGAGTGTTTTCCCTTCCACAAATGGAAATGAATCTTCAATTATACCCCAGGAAAAGGGGGTTTTCTGCTCTTCCAACAACTCAAAGTCTTTCAGTTCTTAGGAGAGGAGAAGTTGGACAGGATTTTGTGTTTTCCCTTAACAGCGGCTATTCTCTTTTTCCATACCACTAAGAAATATTTGGATTTTACCAAAGGAAATGAAATAAAAATATTAAAGCAATACTTGAATCCCATGTTTATTATAGTACTATTCACAATAACTAATATATAGAAACAATTGGGGTGTATATAAAGGAATGGATGTGTGTATGTGTTACACAATGGAATATCATTAAGCTATAAAATAAGAATGAAATCTTGTCATTTGTGGCAAAATTAGTGAAACTGAAGAATATCATGCAAGACACAGAAAGACAACCACCACTTGTTCTCTCTCATTTATGAAATCTAAAACTATTGACTTCAGGGCTGGGTATGTGGCTCAAGCGGTGGCGCGCTCACCTGGCGTGTGTGCGGCCCCGGTTCGATCCTCAGCACCACATACAAACAAAGATGTTGTGTCTGCCGAAAACTAGAAAATGAATATTGAAAAATTCTCTCTCTCTCTCTCTCTCTCTCTCTCTCTCTCTCTCTCTCTCTCTCTGTCCCACTCTTTCTTTAAAAAATTTAAAAAATAAAAATAAAAATAAAACTATTGACTTCAAATTAGAATAGAATACTGATTACTAGAGCCTAGGAAGTATAATAGAGAGGGAAGAGAATAAAGATCAATAACAATTACCAAAATACAGTCACAGAGGACTAAATTATAGCTTTATACAGTACAGTAACATGAGTATAGTTTACTATCACCTATTATATATTCTATGGCAAAAGAGAGCAAAGGATAACTTCAAACACAAAGAAATGATAAGGAGATGGAAATGCTAATTATCTTGATTTAGTCATTTCATTGCACATTGAATACATGTATTGAGGAAAATTCCAATGTTTGAATAGAGGTGCTGAACACTCACCTCCTGTTCCACGAAGAAGAACCAAAGCAACAGGTGTATAGCTTCATTTTAAGGTGAGTAACCATAGGAAAATGCTGGAATCCAGCAAGGGAGAGCCATGTAAGACTCAAAAACCTCAGACAACAGATAGAAAGAGACACATAACATGCAAGTAACTGCCACCCCATTTCTGAGCCTGGGAGAGAACAGTGTTCCCCCTTGCAGGGTGAGCAAGAGAGTCCTAGAAAACCACATCAGCATGGATGCAAGCAATCTAGTTATTGGAAAGTTTCATAGTCATTATGGACTTGTAACCTAGTTGGGAGCAACCTGGCATCTGCAGAGTAGTTTTGCTCTGGAGAAGGAACTCACATAATACTTCACAAATCCCCAGAACCCAGTCTGCCGTGACAAGATTACTTCTTGAGAAGTAGGTTATTGTCCAAATTTATACTGCTCCAGAGGACAGAAATCCCTTCATGTTCCCATCACTGGGATCCCAGACATATTTTATCACTCTAGGACAGAAGGTTGCAGCCTCATGAACCCAACTTTTCTTATAAAATCAACTGTGACCCCAACATGCAAGTCCACCTCATTGCTCTGCATTAAAGGAGATAGGTGTTTAGGGGAATGGAGGACTGCCCTGAGATACTGGAGCACTTATCCTCCCAGACTAGGGTGTGGCCAGCTACATGTGGTCTCAAATTAATGCTAGAACTAAAAATGAAAATCCAAGCAGTTTCTGTGGTCATGCCCCTGACCATACTGAGGGTGAGAACACACTGTTTCAGGGATAGGAGTTAGTGCCATGGATTCTCCCATCACCCCCCTCCCACCCCACCCCATACTACATCTGGATGCTTATGCTGACAAGACTGTGAGCACTGCAGAGCACTGCAGTTCCTGCTGCTGCTGCTTCCTGAGCAGTGTATGGGCCCATCCAACTGCCTGGTCTAAATGGAGGTCCTTCAGGCCCCCTACCACTGCTGGGGCTGCCAGTGCTAAAGGCCCTTGCCAGTGTCAGAGCTGATACAAGTGCTGCAGAGCTTCAGCAGTGGTGACTAAACAAATCATCTGATGAGTGCACCACTCCCCTTGTTGGTGGCCATGCACCATGTACCCCACACCCTCTGTTGTGTGTACAGCACGTACCTGAGCTATACCTGAGCCACTAGATTGTTCCCATTTCCACATGGTCCTTGGAGACAGTGGGTTTCTTCAACTCTATGTGTATGCACTGTGCCCAAAGTCATTAAAGCTAAAGCTATAGAGAGACTACTCTATGGTGTGCAGCTAGAATCAAGGCTATTCCATAAGTGTTGGCTACTCTAATTCACCAGGTGTGCAAATCTTGATGCAATAAAACAAGAAATATAAAAAAATAAAGGTAACACCATGTCTCCAAGAGGTCACAAGAACTCTCTAGCAATATTACAAAGAAAAGATATTGATGAAATGCCTGCTAAAGAATTTAAAAGAGCGCTTATAAAGAAGTTCAATGAGATTCAAGAGAACACAGACAGTTGAATGAAATTTGGGGGAAAAAAAAGGCCCAGATGAATGAGAAACTCAGCAAAGACATAGGGAGCTTATAAAAGAACCAAACAGAAAGCCTCGGCAACAGACTAGATCAAGCAGAAGAAAAAAATATCTGCACTTGAAAACAAGTCATTTGAAATATACCAGTCAGACAAAAATAAAAGAGACAATGAAGACAGACTTTGAGACCTTTAGGACGCCTTTAAATGAAGAAATATTCACCCTTTGGAAACACTCAAAAGAGAAGATAAAGGGCAAGGCATAGAAAACCCATTCAATGAAATGAGAGCTAAAACTTTCCTATTGTTGGAAAAGATATGGACATTCAGGTAGTACAGGAGACCATTAGGACCTAAAATAGGTAAGACCAGGAAAGATATTCATCCCAACATATTAGAATCAAACTACCAAAAGTCCAAGACAAGGAAAGAATTCCAAAAGTTAACAGAAAAGCACCAAATCACATTTAAGGTAACACACATTAGACTGAGTAGATTTCTAAACATAAAATAGGAGGAAGAATAGGGTGAGTCTCAGTATGCACATCTATAATCCCAATGATTCAGGGGCCTGAGGCAGGAGGATCACAAATTTGAGATCAGTCTCAGAAACTTAACAAGGGTCTAAGCAACTTAGGAAGACCCTGTTTCTAAGTAAAATATAAACAGGGGCCGTGGATGTGGTTCAGTGGTAAATTGAACTGGGTTTAATCCCCAGTACCAAAAATTAAAATTGAAAAATAGTACAAATTGTATTCAAAACAAAGAGAAGAAATCTAACAACATGACAGAAGTAAATCTCATATTTAATCTTGAATGTAAATGAACTAAAGAAGACCCAATGATATGCTATTTATGAAAAGTTTATTTCACAGTGAAGACAGACTGAGAATAACAGAATGTTAAACAAATAGAAATCAAAAGTAGGCAGGAGTAGTTACTGTTATTCTAGAAAAAAATACATTTAAAGACAAGAACTGTAAAAAGAGATCAAGTCACTATGTCATGATCAAGGGTTCAATTCAACAAGAATATTAAAAAAAAATGTAAACCTATATGCCCTGAATGCTGTAACACCCAGTTTTTTAAGGCAAATGATTAGATATGTATGTGTGTGTGTCTGAAATATCACACTTTATTCCCAAAATATGTCTAGTTATTATTTGTCAAATAAAAGCAAGGATTTTGCAGATGTTTGGGAATCTTCTGTTGTGAGATAGAAGCACTATTCTTTCCAGCTTTCAACATCCTAATTTGAAACTGAATGTCCCCAGATGTACTTTTCATAAAATCTTGTTTTTATTTTTGATTTTATTTTTGGTTTATTTTTAGTTTTGGTTTATAATTTTAATGCATAAGCATTATAAAAAGTTTAGACCAGAGCAAAAGTTAGCCAGAAATCATTTCACATAAAGATGGTTCCTCCAAGATTTTTTTTTTCGGGTTCCATTTTGAGCTTTAGAGAACAATGGCTGTGAATACGAACTATGGAATTAGAACTCTGAACCCAAGGGCATGCTGGTAGTTCAACACTGGTTAAGAATATGAATACCAATACCTAAAGGCGTCAAGATGCGTGGTAGATAGGTTTCAACCTAATGATGCAGAATGGGCCTTCCGCCTATAGACAATATCAAAGTGTCAGTGTTGGAGACATAATTTCCTAGTTCTCTCTTCAGCTGAGAGAAGAATTCTTTCACTGTTGTGTCCTCAGGGCCTGGGACAGCTCCTTGCTCACAGTGGTCACTCCATGATAATTTGGTTTATGAATAAATGAATGAATATGATAGTTCCTGCTTTCTCCTATGGTTAGTGTTGAAGCCTCTAACTGGACTTTCTGCTGATCACAAAAGTGAATGGGAATTTAGCCCTTAATTGAAAAAATAAAATAGTATCCAGGGGCTGTGGTTGTAGCTTAGTGGTAGAGCACTTGCTTTGCATGTGTAAGGCACTAGCTTTGATCCTCAGCACCACATAAAAATAAATAAATAAAAGAAAGATACCATGTTCATCTGCAACTAAATTTTTTTTAAATATAGGTATACAAATTGCATCTAGTTTTGTGAACATGTAGCGACACTTCTTACATGAGATTCATGTTGTTTTGTAAACTCTTATTGTCAACTTATTGTGACTTTTGGATATATCCCTACAAGAAGCAAATAAGGAAAATTTAATTTAGAAAATTGGCATTGAAGGCATGAGAAAAAATTAATCCCTATACAAGAATAATTTAATGCTTCCATCTGTCCAGCTCCATGACAGGCACTGTAAAGAATAGTTATATAAAAAAAAGTATTATAATGAGATTCATCAAACAGCTACAACAAATTTGATAGAAGAAAAAAAAATCAAGGGAAAATAAATCCAGCTCTAGCATATACTTGTGCCTTATTGATAAGTAACTTTAAAAGATTTAGACAAGGAAGAATCAAAGTATCTGAGAACTACATTAGATGGCTCTGGTTATAAGGATTTATTGATCATTTTGATTGACCTACGAATGCCCAAGAAAAACACTCATCTATAGGCATTAATGACCACTTCATCTGGCTACCCTACCTCTTGAAATCTAAAATATTCTCTAACAAGATCTGTTTCAGTCTAAATTGTTTTTTCACAGTGGAAAAAATGTCAATTTCTGTGCTGCCGCTCTACTCTGCTATCATGGTTAGATTTTGTTGCCCTGGCAACTTCACAAGATAAAATATGCTACTGCATCCACCTGTGATGTCACAGCAGATGGCACTGTCCTGGCACAGAGTAAAATGCTTGCTCTCTGCACTTGCTGTTTAGACTGTCTTAGCAACATTACTCACAAAAAGAATCATACCATGTTTTTGGGAGGGGGGTACTAAGGATTGAACTTAGGTGCACTCAAACACTGAGCTACATCCCCAGCCCTATTTTGCATTTTATTTAGAGACAGGGTCTCACTGAGTTGCTTAGTGTCTCACTTTTGCTGAGGCTGGCTTTGAACTCTTGATCTTCCTGCCTCAGCCTCCCCAGTCGCTGGGATCACAGGTGTGCGCCATTGCACCAGGCTTAAATGTGATGCTATTTTAAGCACTAGATTTCTCCAAAATATGTCTCTCTATATTATACTTTGGATATGAAATGTCCCCCAAAGTCTCATACAACAATATTCAGAGGTGGGGTTTTTAGGAAATGATTAGAATAGGATGGCTCTAACCTCATTAGTGGACTAAGATATTTGATGTATTAATAATTTCAGTCGCCTATGGGGAGGTGGTGGAAACTGTAGGATGGTGAGGCATGGTTGGAGGCAGTAGGTCACTGGGGACATGCTCTAGGGGACTGTATCCTGCCCCTGGCCCTTCCTTTCTTATTGATTGATTGATTGATTGATTGTCTATTTATTTTCCTCTCTGCTTCCTAGCTGCCATGAGCTGAGCAGCTTTCCTCTGCCACCCTCTTCTGCCATGATGTTCTGCCTTGCATCAGGCCCAGAGCAATGGAGTCAGCTGATCATGGACTGAAACCTCTGAAACTGTGAGCCAAAATAAATGCTTCCTCCTTTAGGTTGTTTTTCTCAGGCATCTGTCACAGCAATGAAAAGCCAACACACTCTTCTTTTATTCCAATCAACACAAGGTATCCCTGGGTGCTTTCAGTTGATACGGTTGTTTATCGCATTTATACGGTTGTTTATCATAGTAAACAACATCTATTTCCTTCTCCCGCTTTTACCTTTTGTTTGAGGAGACATACTTCCACCTGACAGTCGTATTTGTGACTCAGAAGAACTGAACTCATCAGCACTCCAGAAATGGATCAAATTACTAAGACAATCATAGCAATTCCATCCACTAGCCAGATTGTTCAGGGATCCAGATTTAAGCTAACCAGTGCACAGGCATTTCCTTCCTAACTTGGGTGGTCCAGGATTGAGTCCATGAGCAATTTGGCCTGGTTGGTTTGCAAAGAAGAACTTGTATCCGATAGTTGGAGAAAAGAATCTCTTTCATGGGTTAGACAAGATCAAGGAGTTATTTGGCCGGTTACAGAGAGCATGAAGGATGCAAGGCTGAAGCCAGAGCTGACACCTATGGAAGAGCAGAGCAGAGGAACTAGCAGAGTAAAGGAGTCAGGGCTCTGGACTGTCCCTGGCTTGTGTCTGCCCCACATCTGCCCTTCCTGTCCTGTGACATAACACACTCTGTTATTGTTTCACATGGTTAAACAGGGCTTCCTGTTTCTGGTGACTGACAGCATCTTAACTGACATAGTTCTGGAATCCAATAACAAACCCACGATCTTGGACAAAACCCTTCAGGTCTCTATAATTCACCTCTCCAATAAAAGAATTAGATCAAAACTTCTAAACTGTCTTCTGCTATTCTAAACTCCCACATCTAAAAGGCACAGCCCAGTTCTAGGCACCATGAAAGTTTTAGAAACAATATAAATGTGAAGTCAAGGCCCAAAGCAGAGGACAAAGGCATTTCAGAGTAAGCCCACTTCAAGAACACGGGGCTTTCAGTCACTTACCCGAAGGGTGTAGTGAGAGGTAACCACACTGTCAGACCTCCAGTTAGCATTGTCACCTGCCAAGGAAAGGTCGCTTCCTTTCCACTTTACCAAGGGAACTCCAAGAGAATTGCCCATAAAGATTAGGGATGCTTGCCACAAGAAAATAATTTGTTCCCAGTCAGAAATTTGCTTGGTTAGTAGTTTATTAACCTCTTAACCACCCGTGACAGGAGAAGACAGAACTAGAAAATATCAGCTCTGAGAAGCACTGGAGCAAAGAAGCTTGTCCCCTGTCCACCCCCGAGATTTCTGTACATGGCTCCAAGAAAGGTATGTGACCTTAATCTAGGTCACCTACTGAATCAGAGGGCTCCAGAAGGATGGAGTGCCTTTTGGGAAACTGGGGATAGTTAAATTAAATATGGACTAAATTTCCCAAATCTCAGTGTTACGCAGATGAGAGATGCCCTGCAGCCCATGTGAGGATTTGAATGTCCTGGACCTCACACAAGGTCTGTTCTAATGTGGATGCACAGTAAATATGTATGGAAGGAAGTTTGGAAAGAAATAAGTTAGTGGGTTAGCTCTTTTTGTATAGGGCTTTGCATGATCCCTGTGTGTTTTATAACCACAAATACTTTTTTTTTTCTATAAAAAGAAAATGAGGGAAATAATTTTGCCGTGGCTCCTATTAATGTTTATCACTGCACTGTAGCTCAGAATCCCATTTAATTTCAGTCTCTGACCCTCTCCTATGTTTCTCAATTCATGTCCTGCTCCCTCTTGGGAGCCCCTATTGTGCTGAACCCACTTGCTACTCACAAAGTGCAGTGAGTCTTCTCCTATATACCAGAGCCTGAGGCCTAAATGCTTTTTTTTGTCTGCAGCCCACCCCTACCATCAAGAAGAGATCTTAAAGGTTTTCTTGACCATTTGTGTATAAGATATGAGGCTTCCATAACATCCTGCACATTCCTTTTCATTATTCTGTAATTCCTGATTCATGTTAGTCAAGGTCTCTTCTGTAACCCAAATTTGGCATTGCTCTTACCTTGAGTTAGTACCATTTACTTTTTCCTGCATTAGAAAAGCGTCCAACAGACAACACTTTTCTGTTGATTTGCTTTTACTCCTTTGTCTTAAAAAAGTTCTTTGGAATTCAAATTGCAATGTTTACGGTGCTATATACCCTTTTTATTCTGGAAATTTTTTGACAGAGTTACCTATACAGTAAAATCCTACAGAGTTACCTATACAGTAAAAATTTTTTATAGATAGGAAGATTTCTAAAGATCTAACCAACATTAATGCTTTAATGATAAGGAATCTGAGGTCGTCAGAGGTAAAAAGACTTCTCCAAATTTGGAGAACTACTTTGTAATAAAGCCAAAACACAAATTTATTATCCCAGTAGACAATAAAGTGTTATTGTTTTCTTTCCAAGAGATAATGCAAAACAAACCATTTTTAACTCAATTACATTGAATATAATTCCATGAGGAATTGTGAAGAAAATATTAAATATCACCTGAATGACCTTCACATTGATTTTAGATCCTCTAGCCACAGCTTTGCATACAAGGTACCCCAATTCAATAAATGTCATATTTAGGAAGGATCATAACATGTATAAAAAGAGACAGAATGAGCATGGAACAAAATACTAAATAAAAAATATTACATACTCCCTGCATCATTCTCTCAATTTGGAATTCTTAAAACTAGAAGTTATTAAGAGGAGTGTTATTAAGTTATTAAGAGGAGTGTCTTCTGTGTCAGATGTTTTAATTGCCTATTGACATAAAAGGTCTTATTTTTTCATCTCAAAGCAAACATATTGAAGGAATTTTTTTAAATGATAGGACTTTTTCAGATAAAGTAAATATCTTTCTCAAACTTACTGCAAGAAGTTATGGAGCTGGTCTACAAATGCAGTTGTGGCCAACCCCAAGGCCTTTGGGATCCTGTGTACCTAAATCAGATCCACTTCCTCTAATTGCAGGATTCTATTCTATAGACTACATGGAGTGGAGTTCCTGTCTTCATCAGGAATATCTCAGTTGGGGTAGATTCTGTTTCAAGAGATAGTTCTTTCTATATTTGAGGAGTTCTGGTTTTTCTTTCTTACTTTAGATTCCTACATTTGCCAACCAGAAACTTCCACTGGGTTTTTAGATAACCTGTTAGAGCAAACCTAAGCAGCTAATTCTTTTTTTTTTTTTTAACATTTATTTATTTATTTATTTTATTATTAGTTGTTCAAAACATTACATAGCTCTTGACATATCATATTTCATACATTTGATTCAAGTGGGTTATGAACTCCCATTTTTACCCCATATACAGACTGCAGAATCACATCGGTTATACATCCACATTTTTACATATTGCCATACTAGTGTCTGTTATAACGCCAATTCTTACAATTTTTTTTCCATTTTCTGCATCCCTGAATCTTCATTTCTTCAGAAAAATCATCAGTATCCTTTCAATAAATATCCAAAAAATTTTACTTCTAGGCTTGGCCTTGGATGACGCTACCTGCATGTTATCTGTTCAGTGTTGCTGTTGAAATATGGCCCAGCGTGGGACTCGATATTCCATTTGTAGTCTGTCTTCAACTTTATGGCACACTTCAATGAATATAGCCTAAGTTCATTAGCTTTTTCATCAGGATCCCAACACACCAAAGACAGATTTTTTTTTGAGTACTGCTCTACAAGGCTTAAGAACACTCAAGACACTCTCAAAAACATAGCCAACAACACTCGAGATTCTTCCAATTAAAAGGGAACACCATTCACATGCAGTCAAGTGCAGCTGAATTGGATCTCAAGGTCCAATATTACAGACGTTTATAGGAAATGACAAGCTCCTTAGCTCTGTGTTACTTTTGTTGAATTAGTTACAGGGCCAAGTCATGCTTGTGGGATTTTTGTTAGCCTTCATACTGAGCTGCGCATAGGCCTTCATCTGTCACCATTTCTAGGAACATCTCAGTTGGTGGAACATGAGTAACAGAACCACAATTCAAGACTGGCTCATAGGCTAAGAAACTGGGTTTGTTATCCTAGTTATATTTTTTAAGAATGTGCTTTTATTTTAATGGGTTTCCAGGACACCAGTTGAGTCTTTCTCTCCCAAACAATGGAGAATCAGCAGCAAGCTAAAGAATCATGTTTGTCTATGTTCTCAATAATAAAGGTAAGGGGTAGTAGAAAATCTTTCATCCAAACTGAGTAACATAGATCTCTGGTACTTCTCAGTACAGAAGCAGCGTGTGCTAAAAGAAAACTATCTTCTTTGTGTGTCACAGCTATTTGTATATTTGTGATAGATAAAAGGTCCCAAAAGATTGTAACCAATATGAGAAAATTTCTGTCTTTACCATTTTATCCCGTACATGATACATAATGCAGTATACATTTGAATCAGTAAATGAATCAATAGGAAAAAAACTATAAATTGTTGATATTTGCCTGAATCACAACATTGGTTTGAATGTCTCCTAATGTTGATTTAAATCCTCTTTCAGCAAGATGGTATTTAGATTTTTGCTGCCATTTCCCATTAACAATCTCTATAACCAGTGCTCCTAGACAAAGTCTATTCATTCCCTGGTTTTACAATCCTTCATAATTTAATTGGATGAACTGGGTGAATTGAGCTTCTATTTTAGAAGAGATGATATGATTAAGAATAGTCTTTTAGGAGAAATGTCAAAGATTGCAAACTTCCAGTCATAAGATGAGTAAGTTCTGGAAATCTAATGATGTACAACATGGTGGCTACAGTTAACAATACTGTACTGTATACTTGAAGTTTTCTGAGAAGGTAGATCTAACATGTTTTTACCACACACACTTAAAAGGTAACTACATGAGGTTATCGATGTGTTAATTGGCTTGATTATGGTAACCATTTCACTATATATGTAAGTAAAATACATTATATATATATCGTACATATATATCATCACATTCTATGATTTAGACATATAAAATTTTTTATTTATCAATTATAATTTAATAAAGCTGGGGAGGAGGAAGATCTTTTACATTGGGATGATCTGGTCCAAGCACACGTACAAAGTTACTGTAACAAGTATTAAATAAAATAAGTTTTAGGAGTAGATCAAATTCCTCTTAAGCATATCCTACCAGGATTATTCTTTCCTATGGAGTAAGGTCAAAAGTTGTTCTAATAGGAAAAATATGTTATCCTTAAATTCATAATAAATTTAAGTTATGTTAGATAAAATTATTACTTACATTGGCAAGGAATGTTTGTTCCTAGTTAATTTGTGATGCAATCAGTCACAGATCTTGTTGAATGAGAAAATAATTTGAAGAAAAAAAAAACCTCTCATTCTCTTAGTCTTCCTCATTCATTGATTAAGAACATACATCTTTGCATTTTTGAGTTATCAAATCCTGGACCAAGGAAACCCCTTTGTCTCCAGCCGAACATGTTAGATAAGATACAGGAATGAGACTTCATCGCATGTATCAAAGGGTAAAGTTCTTCAAAGCAGGTTTACTATGGTCTAAATGTTTGTGTCCTTTCCCAAATTCAGCTGCTTAAAGCCTAAATTGAGGATGATGGTGTTAAGGGTTAAGGTCTTTTGGAGATGATTAGGCCATGAGAGCTATATGCTCGTGAATGGGATTAGCATCCTTTTAATAGAGGTGTGAGGAAGCTCGTTTGTTCCTTCCAACATGTAAAGACTCAGCTAGAAAACACTATGAAAACAGTCTATGATGCAGAAAGAAACACCTACCAGACACCAAATCTGCCAGTGCCCTCATCTTGTACTTCCTAACCTCCAAAAAGATGAGCAATAAATTTCTACTGTCTATAAGTCACACACTCTAAGGTATTTTCTTGTAGCATCTTGAATGGACTATGACAAGGGAGTTGGAGGCACCAAACTGTGGGGCTAAAGAGGGCTGCGAAGAAAGATATACTATAGGTATGACTTTCCTAAAATTGTCCCCCACAGCCTTCCACTGTAGAGTAAGGAGCAGTACAGGAAAGAAGATATGTTGGCAGGGGAATGGTTACAGGAAAACTACAATAGACCTTTCCATATCATGTAATTGGTGCTTATCATTGGATATTCAACTACTACCCTGCTTCACACGCTGAGCTCTTCTGCATCGCTCCCTCTGCATCTCAGTTCCTAGACGGACACCTAACATGTAGTAACTACTCCATTAAAATGAATAGATATTAAATCATCACATTATAGACTTTAATGTATATAATTTTATTAGTCAATTATACCTTAATAAAACTGGTGAAGGAAGAAGAATCTGTTAGATCAGTTTGAGCTGGTCCAAAGGCAGGCTTTGAAAGTCAATTTAGTGGGCCTTATAATATAAACGGGACTAGGAGTAAGTTAAAAAAAAAAAAAGTACTGGGGATTGGACCCAGGAGTGCCTAACTACTGAGCAACATCCCCAGTCCTTGTTTTTTTTTTTACTTAGAGACAAGGTCTGAGTTGCTTAGGGCCTCACTGAGGTGCTGAGGCTGGCTTTGAACTTGCAATCTTCCTTCCTCAGCCTCCTGAGCTGCTGGGATTATAGGCATGTGCCACCGAACTGGACTCAAGTACATTTTACCAATATCCTGCCAGGATTATTATTTTATGGGGAGTAAGTCAAAAGTTATATATAAATGTGTAAATACATAATGAAGATCTTTTTTTCCTTAATGCATATAAACCTCATCACCTTCTAGGTGGGAGACAAAAGAAGAATCGGTGGTAAAGGGTGGCTGGTGAATCAGCCCAAGTCTTCTCCTGGAACTCTTTGCTTTCAATTGTCTGTGATATCATCATGCTGGCATGCACCTTCACAATCTTGGCGAAGCCTATCATTGGGCCTCTTCCTTAATCTCTTTTATCCCAGATGAGGCAAGAACTAGTACATATAAATGTAATTTTATGACACACTCTGATAACAAAGGGATAATAAACATAAGAGTACCAGGAAACTCAGTCAGCGGCATAAAGAGGTTTTTTGGGGTTTTGTTTTCCATGTAGAAAAAAATTTTCTGGTAGATTACAATAATATCAAAAAAGCCTAAATAAGTTAGCAATTATTTCTTTTAAAAAAGTTAAAATATGTTTGTAACATGCTATGATGATAAAATGTTTTAGAACATAGATATTGTCCAATTTTTTCACATTTTTAAGGTATTCAGAAATAGGAAAGGAACTGTCTGACATCACTGAAGACTAACAAACTCTTCTGCAATTCAGGCTTTTTGATATCCAGTTTGACTCCCAAGGTGTCTATGGCCCTTAATCACTAAAATCCAAATTAGATTGTAAATCAACTGATGCTATTTGTAGTATTTTATTAAAGTTTATTATTTTAACTTATTCCATAACTGAAGAAGTATCTTCATACATAAAGAAATCTTGAGAGTTGCTACTAACTAATATACATGTTCTAAGGTAGTAAGGCATGAGGAGAAACTGTGGTTATTAAAGTTTATTATTTTAACTTATTCCATAACTGAAGAAATATCTTCATACATAAAGAAATCTTGAGAGTTGCTACTAACTAATATACATGTTCTAAGGTAGTAAGGCATGAGGAGAAACTATGGTTATTAAAGTTTATTATTTTAACTTATTCCATAACTGAAGAAGTATATTCATACATAAAGAAATCCTTGAGAATTGCTACTAACTAATAAACATGTTTTAAGGTAGTAAGGCATGAGGAGAAACTACGGTTGCTAGAAAAAGGTAGCTAGAAAAAGATAATTGCTGCTGTCCTTTCAATTCATCAGGTAGGTTTTTTGTTTTGTTTTGTTTGGTTTGGTTAACTAGGTATGCAGGAGATGGTTACATGGTAAATGTGTAAACAAAATTGTTCTGGTCCAAGTATTTGCCAGAAGAAATCATGGAGGCATGGGTAAGATAAGAGTGGGATCCTAACTAGAATAACATATATTTCATGCTTGTACCATTATATCAAAATGGATTCTGGATAATAATAAAAGATGCTGACACAAAGGAGATGTTTAGCAAATACACCAGCAAAGAGCAGTAGAACAGGCAGAAGAGGCAGAGATAAAGACACCAAGCAACCTTAGAAAAGGCGTCAAGATGGTCATTAGGATAAGACTAAGGAATCTTAAGTTGTCTACAGACCCTGGAGAGGACGTTAATGTGCAGTATTAAAAAACGGAGCAAACTCTATGTGATTATGACAGCATGAGATTTAAAAGTGTTCCAATTAGTGTGGTGGAACAGGAGGATCACAAGTTCAAAGCCAGCCTGAGCAAAAGTGAGATGCTAAGCAACTCAGTGAGAGCCTGTCTCTAAATAAAATACAAAATAGGGCTGGGGATGTGGCTCAGTGATTGAGTGACCCTGAGTTCAATCCCTGGTCCCCAAATATAAAATAATAAAATATAAAATAATAAAATAAAATAGCTTAACTCCTAACCAGGCTGTGAACAGTCTTATGAAGGCAGACGCTAGAGCTGATTCATTGTTACATTCCACATTTACATCTCTTTCCACCCCTTGGCATTTATAAAATTTTGAGAAACAGCGGGGGGTAATTCTCTCCTACATTAATATTTAGCCCCGAATCCACTCTGCTCTGTGATTCCCTTGACAATAAGAACAGCATGACAGACTGGACAGCAGATTCCTGAGTGATATGGACCTTGTTCTGGCTGGATTTGCCATCTGCTTGCTAGGTGGCCGTCATCGAGTTGCATAACCCCTGTGAACTTCAGCTATTTCTTTTGGGAGAGGAGATACAAAATTTTTAAAATCAGTCATTACTGCATTACCTGATTATGCTATAACATTTTGCTTTTTCCTGTGAAAGTGCTATTTTTTAAATAGTGAATCCCTCAGGTTAGAGGTGCTGCACGCACACGCGCGCACACACACACACACACACACACACACACACACTGTAATGTGTCAGCTGGAAAAGCTTAAACAATAATGGATTTATTATTTTACAAAACAAGACATGTGAAGATAGGTGTTTCCAAAGTTTGCCAATCCCAGAGTGGCACTACTGGGAGGTGGTGGAAACTTCAGAAGGTGGGGCCTTACGGGAGGTTTGGGATCATTAGGGGCATACTTTCTAAGGTGATTATAGGGCCCCAGCCTCTTCCCTTTTCCTCTTTGGCTTCATGGCTATGAGGTGAGTGGTTTGCTCCACCACATAGTCCCCAGATTTGCTATCTGGCTTCCAAACAGAGGCCTAAAAGCAATGGATCCATCAGGTGATGGAGTGAAGCTTTGAAACTATGAACCAAAGTAAACCTTTTCTCTATAAGTTAATTATCTCAGACATTTCATTACAGTGACAGAAGGCTAATGAACACTCCCCACTCCCTGAAGGCGAGAAGCCAATTATTACAGTTCATCCAACATTATGGTTATTCCTCTCCCTTCCCAAGGGATTGGTTTATTCTTGGAAATGTTATGAGCACTGGCCAATAGACTGGGGAAGCATACTTCTGGACTCACTGATTCTGGGGAAGTACTTTTTATCCTGATAAAAAGATGTAGGTGATGATGAATAACTCCTATGTTTCTATCTATGACTGTGAGCACATCATGCTGCTTCAGCTAAGAGGAGAGGAGGCACTGCCCATGGAGTGGAAAGATTAAAGCCACCTGGTTCTTTATAAGAGCATTATCCCACTGAATTGGCAGACTTTGGAAACACCTACCTTCAGGTGTCTTGTTTTGTAACATAATAAACCCACTATTGTTTAAGCTTTTCCAGCTGACACATTATTGTGCGTGTGTTTTTGTGTGTGTGTGTGTGTGTGTGTGTGTGTGTGTACCTCCAACCTAAGGGATTCATTATTTAAAAGAGCACTTTCACAGGAAAAACTTCTAGTCAACAATTAAAAAGTTTTATCAATAAATGACATGGGACCCCTTATGATTTATAAATTTAATAATCATATTCTATCTACACATGAAGGTAGAAGCTAAAGCTGATTTATTGTTACATTTTAAATTCAACTTTTAAATTCATTCAACACACCTTTTAGCCAATATATTTCAGATACAATGCTCTTATATATAATGAAATTGTACTCAAATGTTGGTAGAAGTTTGGATTGCTGAGGAAACAATAAACTAAATACAGGAAGAAAAATAATTTCCAGTTCAATGGGAGGTAATATCATTTCTAGAAATCTAACAACTGCCAATCTTCCTTTTCTCTTCCGTTTGTTATTGGCTATATCACACTATGAGCCTCTAGCCATGTACTGGGGTGCTAAATTTCCCAGTATGAAGCTGATGCACTTCTTGTTACTTTTTCTGCATGGAACTACAATCTTGTCTGGCCTTTACCCATTCAAACCATGATCTATGTAGGTGGGCTGGTGGTTTGTGGTAGCATATTCACCTATTGCCACCAAAATGGCTTATCAAATGCTTTCTGTCCTCCATCTCTGCAAATAAACCAGAAAGCCTCTCCTAGAGATAGAATTCTGTCTTTAATCTAGAAGGCAGGAGCAGCTACTATCAGTTTTTTAAATTTTGGTAGCATTTGCTGTATCTGTTTAAAGAAATATGTGTATCTTTAGCAATAATCTCTGGGAGGATCATGGAAATTTTTTATTTTTTCATTCTATGATTTTCATATATACAAAAATTTCTACAGTGAGTACTCAATCAAAAAAAAACACGGAAGCTTTTTCTAATGGATCTAAATCCTTGCATTTTTAATGATGAATCGTACATATGAGTGAATCTTTAATGAGTTATGATCACACATTAAATCTTGTAGCAGTCATGATTATCAGCAGTACAAAAAAATACTTCTTATTGTAAAACCCTATAGATATAGAAGGAAACTGAGAGATTATTTCACCTAATCATTACAGTAACTTTAGAACAAATATATCATTTTATAATGTGATGACTTTATAAACGAGCCTGAATTTGAGTTTTATGAGTCAGAATTTAAAAGAAGCCTGAGTTTAAACCAGAGTATTAATTTATTTTATTATCATTTATTTCTTTCTTCTCAAAAAGATTGTATATTTATAAAAAGACACATTGCTTGCGAGCTTTAGTTCATTAGATAAGCATTCTTGTGTGTGTGTGTGTGTGTGTGTGTGTGTGTGTGTGTGAGAGAGAGAGACAGAGAGAGACAGAGAGAGAGAGAGAGAGAGAGAGAGAGGAGAGTTTATAAAGGAATAGCCTTGATCTTTGGAGTAAACTATGTAATGTGAAATTAAATGTGTATTGCTTACAATGTTCTTAGAATCTAAATTTCAACTAATTGATTCATAAAATCTTTCCAGACTTCCATTCTCTCGGAGACTTACTTTCTTTGCCTCTTATGCCTTTATTTGTTCATATCAAGCTGTGTTTTATTTCCCCCAACACCGTAATCTTTTCTTGACTACCTGGTGCTCGCAATGCCATTTGGCCACCAGTGCTATTATATATGAATCTTCACACAGAGAGGATTGCACTCCACCTTCATAGCTGAATCCCAAAGAGAAGAAAACAGGAGTAATTTTCCTACTGTCCAGACTACTTTAAAGCCTAATTTTCTCAATTTCTTGAATCATCTCTCTAACTAGTCAGAAAAGGAGAAGGAAGAACATAGAAGATATTCTGGAGCCAACCCCAAGAAGAATGTGCCTGGCCATGTGATCTAGTAAAACAGCCTGGGTTTTCAAATCAGATGACCTGAGCTCTCTCCTGCCCCATCCAGTTCCCGCTGGTTGACCATGGATAAGTCACTAAAACTGAGCCTTACTTCCTTCATGAAAAATAGGACAATATATCTGCCTAGTAGGATTATTATTAGTGAAGGGAAAGCAAGGAACGAGAGACGGGTAGCAAGAAATGAAAGATGGAGACCAGGCAGAGATACACAGGAGAGTTTATTTGTCAGAGCTGACAAATAAACGGCCATCTCTCTGTAGCACAGAGAGGAAAACAGGCTTGGGTTCTGGGACTTTTCCGGGGCAGGCTCAGGAATCAAAGCCAGGCATGTCCAAAAGTGAGCATTTAGGGGTTGGGTTGGTAGGAGGGAGTGGTGAGCCTTTCTCAGAAACGCCCTTGGGCTGGAAAGGGAAACTTTCTCCTTAGGCTGTTAAGATGGCCGTCCAGATGCTAAGCAAGGACCTTAGAATGAGGATTTGAGATATGTATGTAAACAAGTATGGTCATGTATCCACTTCACGTCTCTGCTATCAAATATGGTCCCTAATTTAAACCCTAATATTAAGTATTCAAGATAATATAGAACATCGACCACATGGTTTGATCTCTCTGGTCTTTGGTTTCTTATCTGTAGTACAGGAATAAGGTTAGTCCTCACTTGCCTCCAATTTTCATTGTTCTCTAAAAGAGAATGCAAGAGAAAAGCTCTGTGTTTTTAGTCAGTTTTTTTGTAACTCTGATCAGAAGACCTAACCAGAACAGCTTTGAAAAAGTTTGCTTAGGAGCTCAGGGTTTCAGAGGTCTCAGTCCGTGGACAGCCAGCTCCATCCCTCAGCACGAGATGAGGCAGACCGTCAGGACCCAAAGAGTGTGGCAGAGGAAAGCAGCTGGGAACAGGGCAGAACCAAGCAGTGAGAGCTCTGCTCAACATACCCACCTCCTCCAGCCACACCTTACCTGCCTGGAGTCACCACCCAGTTAACCCCATTTAGGGGATTAACACACGGATTAGGTTAAGGCTTTCATAACCCAACCATTTCACCTCTAAATTTTCTTGCATTGTCTTACACATCAGCTTTTGGGGGAAACCTTATAACTAAACCATAACACTGGGTCACCATGATCATCATCTCTACATTAAGGATTTTATCCTTCTTATAGTGACAGACCTAGTTCCTGACTTTGGGTATGGAAAATATTTCTTTGAACTGGAAATAATTTAGCTGTTTGATCTGGGTCCACATCATTCAGGAAGGCACCTTCAATCCATCTGGGAATACTATCAACTATTTGTAGATATATGGACCCCCCTGGATAGAAGGCTCCAGGGACATTTGCTCTCTGGTTTGGGATTCTTTGATAACTGCTTGGATCATTTCCTGGCTGAAAACTGCTCACCATGGACAAGCCAGGGCCCTTGAGCACTCATAGCCCAAACCATTAAACTCAATGTGACATGAAAGGGTAATGTCCTAGGGGCAAGGATACAGCACTGTCATTGTCCAGCTCCGGCAAGGCTCTGGGCTGGCTCTCATGGTAACTATATTGATTTTCAAACTAAACATGTTGACAGGTAGCCTTTCAGCCTAATTTCCCTTCCATGGTTAGCTTTCTGGTTGTTTTAAAGAGAAAGATAAAATAGATCACAGAAACATGCTTCTCTCATGACTATATAGAAACGGGAACTGCAGATTTTAAGGGGGGAAAATTAAACAGAACGGTAATTGAAAGGTAAATTGGGAACCAGGGAGTAATAAAACAAGGGTGAGCCACAATGAGAGCTATCCAATTATCATTCTATGGCGGGGATAAGAAGTAATACCCCCATCAAATTCTCCATCATAAAAACATTCATTGAAGGCCTGCAATTGGAAATAATTTTTCCAATCAAAGATTTAAGTGAGGTCACAAAAGGTGGTATATAAACAATCAGTTAATGAAATGAACCATAAAAAATGAGATAAATAGTTGCAACATCAACTATACATGCAGATTCTTCCTTGCTTTCCCTTTTTAATGGAGCAATAAGCAATGGAAATCGGTGATGGGTATAAATAAAACAGAAATGTGTGCATGGCAAAGTAATACTGCTTAACTGGCCATGATCAGTCACCTGATTCGCTGACTACAGAGTCTGACTGTATGGAATCAAAGGATAGGACAAAATTCACAATTAAAGTCTATTTCGCACTGCTTACCACCCATTTTAGCTTAGTGTGTTCATTTTTAATTTAAAAATAATCTTAATAGTTATTGGGTAGCTTTTAAAAAGACCACTAAAGGCAAAAATTGTTTTTCTATTTGTAAATAAAATAGAATTCAGAAAAGTATTCAGAATAATCCCAGCACACAGAAATAATCACAATTCACTATTTTGTATATTTCCTTCTAATCTTTTTTCTTCACATGCATAGGCTATCTTATTTCACATAAGACTATTGTGAAATATAGTATTCATTTCACTATTGTTGTTTTCAGTCCTGAAAACAACAAGCATTGATTTCTGTTGGTCAGAAATCAATCACATGGGTACATCTAACTACTAGGGAGGCTGAGAAGTGTTACTGAAACCCATGTCCCATTCCAGATGAGGAGAGACAAGTTTGGTAACTAGCAAGCCAACCTCAGCCACAGTTCTGTCCAGCCGAAAGTTCCTTCTTATCATGAGCCAGAATTCCACAGAGATTGCTTCTTCCCAGTACAATATAAAATAATTATCATCCCTCTTCCCTAAGAAAAATCCCTCAAATGTTTAAAGAATTGTTTTATGTCCTCTCATATGTGTAATTTTTTTCAATCAGGGACCATGACTCCTTCCCCCATGGCCTCCAGCCTGAGGCAGACCCAGCTAAAAAAGGGAACAACATGAATTCAGAGTTTTGTTTTGTTTTTTAAATATACGACAGTGTAATGCATTACATTCTTATTATGTATATAGAGCACAATTTTTTTATATCTCTGTTTGTATATAAAGTATGTTCACACCAATTCATGTCTTTATACATATACTTTGGATAATGATGTCTATCACATTCCACCATCATTGCTAACCCCCTGCCCCCTCCCTTCGCCTCCCACCCCTCTACCCTATATAGAGCTCCTCTATTCCTCCCATGCTCCCCTTCCCTACCCCATAATGGGTCAGTCACCTTATATTAGAGAAAACATTGGGATTTGTTTTTTGGGGATTAGATAACTTCACTTAGCTTTATCTTCTCCAACGCCATCTATTTACCTGCAAAGGCCATGATTTTATTCTCTTTTATTGCTGAGTCATATTCCATTGTGTATATATGTCACATTTTTTAATCCATTCATCTACTGAGGGGCATCTAGGTTGGTTCCACAGTTTAGCTATTATGAATTGTGCTGCTATAAACATTGATGTGGCTGTGTCTCTGTAGCATGCTGTTTTTAAGTTCTTGGGATATAGACTGAGGAGAAGGATAGCTGGGTCAAATGGTGGTTCCATTCCCAGTTTTCCAAGGAATCTCCATACTGCTTTTCATATTGGCTGTACCAATTTGCAGTCCCGCCAGCAGTATATGAGTGTACCTTTTCCCCCACATCCTTCATAATGTTGTTTGTCTTCATAATGCTCCACATTTTCTTTGATTTCTTTTTGTGACTGTTATGAATTGGTGTCCCCAGAGCTCATGTACAACACAATGCAAGAAAGTTTAGAGTAGAAATGCTTGGATTATGAGAGCCTTAACCCAATCACTGAAATAATACCCTGATGGGATTAACTGGGTGGTAGGTGGAGGTAGGTGGGGTGTGCTTGGAGAAGGTGGGCATTGAGGCATGACTTTGGAGTATATGTTTTGTATCTGGCAGGTGGAGACTCACTCTCTGCTTTCTGATCATCATGTGAGCTGCTTCCTTCTGCCACACTCTCCCACCATGATGTTGTGCCTCACCTTGAGCCATGAGGAATGGAGTCAACTGTCTATTTCAGAGTAAACTTAAGCCCCTAAATAAACTTTTCCTTCCCTACAATAATTCTTGCCAGGTTCTTTCAGTCACATCAGTGAAGAACCTGACTAAAACAGAGACATTATTTTTCAAGTATGGTCATTAGGGATCATTTGATACAAAAATCAACAAATCCACATACTTCCAGTGTTCCTTAAAAGCATGGATTTGGGGCAGGAACATAACATAAAGAATATACACAATAAAGGCATCTATAAATTATTCACAAGCAATGTGTGTAACACAGATTTAAAATATCATGCAACAGGGCATTACACTGGGAATCTTTGCCCTCTTAGTAACAAGTAAGGCACCCACACTGTAGACATCAAGATGCCAAAATGAGCCTGAGACAGAGTGCCTCTGTAGGTTCCCAAATGCAGATTTACAAATTATTGTGAGAAAAGAATTCAGATCCCTTAAATTTCTGAGGGGAAATGGAAGAGAGGGGAAGGGAGGGGGCATAGGGATAGGAAAGATGGTGGAATGACCCTAGTACGTGTATGAAGACACAAATGGTGTGACTCTACTTTGTATACAACCAGAGATATGAAAAATTGTGCTCTATATGTGTAATATGAATTTTAATGCATTGTGACATATATTTAATGTCATATATGCTGAGTAATATTAGAAGAGAGATTCAATATGACATATATGACATATGTCAAATTAAAATTTAAAAATAAAAACATAAGATCATATAGAAAAAAATGGGAAAGGAGATATATTTGAGAAGTACATTTATCTTCCTGTTAGTTCATCTGTCACAACTTTGGAACAGAGGTGAAGTTGCAGTCTTCTCACTTAAAATCTAACAATCTTCAAGAGGATCACTTGGAGAGAAGTTATATGTCTATAGTTGGGAGATGCCAAGAAGATTGGTGTTTAGGAAAAGCAAAGTGGACTGGGGGCTGAGGTCTTCCCAGAAAGAAAAGAGGTGACTAATTACAGAGATGGCTAAAGAGCACTTTTGCATTGGGATCAGCTTCTATTTCAGAATTCATCAGGGCAAATGATGCACTAATATTTTCTGTAGGTCATTCTGGGGCTATATAGGAGATTACCAGTGGATAGGACCAGTTTCTTAGGTCCTATCCACAATAGAATCACCTAGAGATCAAGAAGATATATAAAAGCTGAAAACATAATCACAAGTTATACCATGTGGAAAAGGATGCAGCTCCCCAGGTCAAAAGAAGTGAAAGAGAGAGAATCAGCACAGCACCTTCCTAGGGCCCACAAAAGCACTCAAAGATAAAGTTAGTATTTATTATCTATTCAGCCTATCCAGAGGTACCAATTTAATTGTCCACTACTAGGGCCACAGGGTATGAAACAAAACAGACAAGTAAAACCCATCAATCCCCCTTCTTTTTTCCTCCTACACTTTACCCTGTGAAAACCACAGGTATCATGTGAGCAGAGTGGAAACCAGATGATCAGGGATTATGACCCCTTCCCACCATGTCCTCCAGGCTGAAGCAGACCCAGCTAGTAAAGGGAACAAAATGAGTTCCGAGTTTTTGTTAAAATAGAGTATGCAATTCATATGCTGTGTAGGCAATCTAAAAACAGAATTGAGAAAATATTTGCAAATATTTTTTTGATGGACATAATACCTTTATCTATTTATCTTTATGTGGTGCTGAGGATTGAACCCAGGACCTCACAAATGCTAGGTGAGCACTCTACCACTGAGCCACAACCCCAGCCCAATTTGCAGTATTTTTTTTTTCTTTTTTCCTATAGCAGGGATTAAACCCAGGCATGCTTTCCCACTAAGTTATATCCCATACCCTTTTTCTTGAGACAAGGTCTTGTTAAGTTGCTAAGGTTGGCCTCAAACTTTCCAGGCCTCCTGACTCAGCCTCCCAAAGTGCTGGAATTAGCACTGTGCCTAGTTTGTACTTGAAACTTTAAAATAACCATAATACTGTGTGTTCCTAAGACTGAGCAGAAGATTCATGGGGCCTTCCCAACTTCTTCAAGGTATAAGGAGAAGTGGTCACATGCAGTTCTTGTTCAACATCCTGGTTCTGTGTATTTGTAAAATTCACTAATGTAGAATATCTCCTTTCCACAATATTCCAGATAAGAGGAATTAAAGGTAGCCACAGGGTTTATATTCTATGAAATGGACAAAAAAGAATGTTCCTGTATTAGAATGGGATTGGTTGTGTTTTGATAACAACCTCAGAAACATTATCAATCTTCCATGGACAGGTTTATTTCTTGTTCACATACATCTCAAAGAGCTCTCCAAGACTGTGCTTTTCTGCTATGGACTGAATATTTGTGTTCTCCTCCCCTCAGATTCCTATCTTGAAATCCTGATCTCCAGTGTGATGGCATCAGGGGCGGGGCCTTTGCAGGGTAGCCTCAGGAACCAGATTAGTTCTCTTGTGAAAGCAGTTTGCTTCTTCTCTTCCCTGCTCTCCTCCTGGCTACAACGAGAAGTTGGTAGTCTGCAACCGGAAGAGTGGTCTCACCAGAATCCAACTATACTGTCGCTCTCATCTTGGGCTTTTAGCCCCCAGAACTCTCAGAAATAAATGTATGTTTTCACAAGCCACCCAGTCCCCTGTAATTTGCTAGAGTAGCCTGAATGGACTATGACATCTTTTAAGCAGGGATCCAGAGTACTTCCGTTTGGGGTCTATGCTCCAAACAAATAGCTTCCAAAGTCACAAAAGTGAGACCCCAAAGAGCTCACACCTACTCTAAATGCTGCAGTGCAGAAAGAACCCATGTCACTTCTGTTAACAAAGCATTGGCCAGAACTAGTCATGTGGCTTCCCCTGGCCTAAGGACCTGGATGTTTTCTTATGTGCCCAGGAAAATAAGGAAGCTGGATGTGGTGAGCAATAGTCATCTCACCCACATTCCTGCGACACGGCTGCTGCAACATGCACACAGTGAAGATTCACAATGTCCATGTTCCTTCCTAACTGGAGACCTAGCTGTCAGTTCAGGTCCCTCTTAGGAAGTGGCACCCAAAGACAAGGAATGCAATGGCACACCCTTTCACTGTACTAACGATCTACAATATGAACAGTAAACACACATTTAGAGAGGTGAGGACAATAAGGTTATTAAGAATACTGCAGGTTTAAATATAGACTTGTCTCACTATTAAATTAATAATTAATAATGTCTGGCAAGTTTCAAAGTATGTTTTGAAAAAAACATTCCCCAAGGAATCGACTGATTAAAATTAGTATTTGTTGCACCTTTTGAGTCAGAATTAGACAGAAGCATACACAAATGATGCTGAGCATTTTGAAATAAAATAATAGTCATTACAACGATAACGTTACTTGATTAATCAGGCTCAGTATGCCCAGTGGGAGGCAATGTGTTTTACAGACATTTTGCCCTGACTTTAGACAAAGACAGTGGTGACAAAGAGACTCAGAAAGGTCATACCAGGATTATCTGCAAGCAACTGAAATGCTTTTGCTTCAACAATGTGGAAATGAATCATTTCAACAAGTTCAAAGGTCCATAGACAAACCCCAGGGATTAAGACTTTACCATGTATTATAGATTATGTGAGTTGTCCCCAAAAAACTCATGTGTGAGACAATATGAGAATGTTCAGAGGTGAAATGGTCAGATTGTGAGAGTTATGACCTCATCAGTGGATTCATCCACAGATATGGATTAACTGGGTGGAAACTCTAGGTAGGTAGGACGTAGTTGGAGGAAGTAAGCTATGGGGGTATGACTTTGGGGTTCATATTTTATCGATGGTGAACAGAGTCCCATTTCTGCTTCCTGTTTGCCATGTCCTGAGCTGCTTTCCTTCCACCATGATGTTCTGCCTCACCTCTGGCCCAGAGATATGGAGTCAGCCAACCATAGACTAAACCACTGGAACCGTGAGCCAAAATAAATTTTTCCTCCTCTTAAGTTGTTGTCTTTGGGGCTTTTGGTCACAGTGATTAAAAAAATAAAAGGTAACTAAAAACCACGTTACGAAGGCCCTGTGTTATTCCCATTTTTCTATTCCATCACCCACAGCATCCGCTGATTCCTCATTGATCATAATATGGCGGCCACCAGGAGATGTTTCCCAACCCACATTCTGTAGGAAAAAGAGAGAAACACTGATTTTCATTTCTCAGAAGTCACCTATTTCCCTTTAAAGATCAGTGATTCTTAACTAGATGGGCTTATGATCATGCCTAGGGCAGAGGTGTTACTGGCTTCTGTCGGGGAGGGATATTGTTCCAGGCTGTGCCCAGGAAAGCCTCCCACAGCAAGTGATTACCCACTACCAATATCAATAGATCTGAGGTTGAGAAATGCTGCTGTGGAATAAAGTTTCATAAGGCTGCGAAATACATCCATGCTCACGGGTGTGTCCCCAGCACCTAGCAGAGTGACTGATACGCAGAAGATCTATGGCGTTATAGTCAGCTTTGCATTGCCATGACCAAAACAACTGACAAGAACAGTTTAGAGAAAGGAATAGTTTATTTGGGGCTCATGGTTTCAGAAGTCTCTGTCCATAGACAGTTGGCTCCATTGCTCTGGGCCCAGGGTGAAGCACCATCATGGCTGCAGAGCGTGGTCAAAGCTGCCCCACTCATGGGAGCCTGGAAGCAGAGATAAAAGTCATGGGAGTCACGACAGGATCACAGAGAAGAACAACCCCTCCAGGCACATCCCCAGTGATCCATAGCCTTCAGCCACGCCCCACCAGCCTTCAGTTACCACGGAGTGCATTCAAACTAGGACAGACCGATTGGGTTACGGTTGTCAGAATCCAATCACTTCACCTCTAAACACTTCTGCATTAACAGAGCAGCTTTGTGGGGGCACCTTATATCCAAACCATAACTCCACAACACATCTCTATATAAAAATTTAGGTGAGCCTCCACGTCCTGGGTTACCCAAAGACATCTGCTATTTGAAATTTTCAGAGGACTATGGGGAACCATCAGGACAGGACTGCTGAGAACAAAGGCTTTCAATTCTCATGTGTTTTGTTCCCCAACCTTTGCAAGAGACTGCTAGTATGATGATATGTGTAAAATATCCTCTGTAGAGTAGCATGAAACAGGTGCTACCTTCCTGTTTCTCTTTTCCTCTTTGGGCTTTCAAGTCTCCATTCATTTTACAACCAAAGGTAAAATCTGAAGTAGCCCAAAAACACTGTGTTTAATGATGTTGGAGGAAGGAAATTTAGAAAATAATGAAGAAGCTTTGGTTACATCTTCATTTCTCTTTGTGCTTATTGGATAATTCTGTTTATGGAAACTACTATTTAAGAGAGAACTTGGTGAAAGAATACAACTTCTAAAATTTTTTTCATTTGTTTTTTATAGATATACATGACACTAGAGTATATCTTGACATGTTATACATACATGGAGTATAACTTATTTTAATTAGGATCCCACTCTTGTGGTTGTACATGATGTGGAGTTACACTGGTTGTGTATTCATATATGAACATAGGAAAGTTATGTCCAATTCATTCCACTGTCTTTTCCATTCCCATCTCCCCTCCCTTCCCTTCATTCCCCTTTGTCTAATCCAATGAACTTCTATTCTCCCCTGTCCTACACCATTGTGTGTTAGCACCCACATATCAGAGAGAACATTCATCTTTTGATTTTTTGGGATTGGCTTATTTCACTTAGTATGACAGTCTCCAGTTCCATCCATTTATTGGCAAATGCCATTATTTTATTCTTCTTTATGACTGAGTAATACTCCACTGTGTATATATACCACATTTTCTTTACCAATCTATCTGTTCAAGGATACCTAGGTTGGTTCCATAGCTTAGCTATTGTGAATTGAGCTGCTATAAACATTTGATGTGATTTCATTAGTGTAGTATGCTGATTTTTAAGTCCTTTCAGTATATGCTGAGGAGTGGAATAACTGGGTCAAATGGTGGTTTCATTCTGAGCAATCTCTCTACTGCTTTCCAGAGTGGTTGCCCTAATTTGCAGTCCCACCACAATGTATGAGTAAAAGTTTTCCCCACATCCTTGCCAATATTTATTGTTACTTGAATAATACAACTTTTCTAAATGGTCATGAAAACAAGAAAGGTGCAAGAGGCATAATTGAATCCACTGGAAAACCTTCACTAAGTCTCTTTTGTATGACCCTGCATTGGATGTTTGGAATGACTCAAGAGAAGCCTTAGACCTAGGTTCCAGAAGCTCAGAATACTTTAAATTTAAAATCTCATAGGAGCTGCAAGGCATAAACATTAGTAAAGCTAAATATCAAGTGGGTAAGTATAATTTGTAGCAATTTATTACAATTCCCCAAAAGGAGTTGCAATATGATATTAAAGGAATGACCAGGTCTGGAACAGTGGGAAGTTAATTGTACACAATGTAGTAAAAAATGAAGATTGCCACAGGTTGGCTTCATTTCAGAATGCTTCAGAAATCAGATATAAGATAATCTTAAAAGATGAATAAGTGTTCAGATAGGTTCCCAATATGCTGTCCAGGCCACTTTTCCAAACATAATTTCTTTGTGGAAGTAGAAGTTGATTTACTTTACTTATTTCCAAAGCATACACAACTCCAGGAAATTATTAATCATTTCTTGATTTTTTTTTTCTTTTTGAATGGAGATTACTGAAAATCTACTTCAAAAGAAGTCTCAAGGTGAGTTCACATATCTACAGTCATGCACTGCATAATGAGGTTTAGGTCAACAAAGGTGAATCCACAAGATTAAATCACTAGTGACATGTCTTTGTGCAAGTACTCTCTATTATGTTCTCCTGACAAAACCACCTGAGGATCCATTTCTCAGAACGTGCCCCCTTCGCCAGGCAACACCAGACTGTTCCCTGAAGGCTCTTCCTACATTGTGCCTCCTGTCCAAGTGACTGTTCAACATCAAGGAGATCATGAGTTAATAGTACTGTTCTGTAGTTCCGAGTGGCTTCTGTTTTACTCTTTTAGCCTCTGGTGCCAATTCCTCCACTTCACCACCTACCTATTGATCTCTCTCCTCTTTGGCCAGAGATGTGCTTCTAACCCTCAGATCTGAATAGGCCACTTCCTTGATTAAAGTTGTCAATGATTCCTCACTGTCTCTGTGCTTCTGTGGATAACACAAACATTCTGAGGAGAACCCCAGCAAGGACAGTTTTAAAAGAATTGATTTCCAGCCAGGTGCGGTGGTGCATGCCTGTAACCCCAGTGGCTCTGCAGGCAGAGGCAAGAGGATTGCAGGTTCAAAGCCAGCCTCAGCAACCTAGAGAGGCTCTAAGAAACTTAATGAGGCTCTGTCTCAAAATTAAAAAAAAAAATAATAACAAGGGGCTGGGAATGAGGCTCAGTGGTAAAGCATCCCTGGGTTCAATCCCTGGTACCAAAACAAACAAACAAAAATTTGATTTCCTCACACTAAATACGTATGGGAACTACCCTAGATGGTAAACACCCGTGAAGCATCACAAAAGGAAGCAATTTGAAATATTAGTGTGGATGTGGAGAAAGTGACTCTCTCTCGTGAGTGGGTGACAAACTCTTTTGCAAGTTTGATACTTTCATATTCCTTGCTTTGAAAGATTAAATAAAAAAATTAAAGAACGCCAAATGTTAGTTACTAGACATAGTTTGATAATAAACCACCATGTAATTTTTAGGCACATCACTCATGGGCCCTAATCCACTATGATTGGTGTCTTTATGAGAAGGAAAAATCCGGCAACAGACCAGGATAGAGGGAAGATGGCAGGAAGAACCTTTTGGGAAAAGATGGCTATCTTTAAACCAAGAAGAGAGGCCTGGAATGGATTTTTTTCTCATGGCCCTCAAAAGGAATCAATCTGTCAACCCCTTGATCTTGGAATTACAGCCTCCAGTGAGAAAAAAAAAATTATTTCTTCAGTTACCCAATATGTGGTGCTTTATTATAGCAGCCCCAGCAATTCAATATCAAGGTAAAATTTTTCAAGAATTCTATGTTGAAGAACAAAGAAACATAAATAGATAAGACAACTTTTGAAAAAACAAGGTGGCTCTAAAGGCTATTAATTTTATTATAAAGCTATGTTAAAACAGAGTAGTTGTGGTAGGAGACTATATTTGTAGATTTTCCATCACTATAACAAAATACCTGAGATTATTGACTTATAAGAGGAAAAAGGTTTGCATAATTCATAGTTTGGGATATTCTGATCCTTCTTTGAAGGGTTCCATTGCTTTGGGCTTCTGATGGGGATGCCAAATGGCAATGTCAGGAAGCATGTGGCAGGACAAACCGGTTACATTATGATCCAGGAAGATAAAGAGAAAAATAGACCAGGGGCCCACCATCCCCTTTGATGTCATACCTGCAAAGACCTAAGGACCTCCTATAAGGCTTTATCTCATAACAACAGTTCCACTTCCTCTCAATAGGGCCACCCTGAAGACCAAGCCTTTAACACATGGATCTTTGGGGGACATTTATCTAAACTGTAACAGTGACAAATAGCTAGTGGAATAGAATAGAGGGCGCAGAATCAGTGTTTAAGGAAAGCCGATAGACCACAGAGGTAGACCATGGACTGTGAAAGGCGCTGGGTCAACTGAGATTAATGAAAAAAATGAAATGGATTTTCTACCTCTTTTGGCACATAAGAATCACTGCCAGGTGGAATGGAACTTGCAAGACAGAAAAAAATACAGTCAGACATCTAGAATATACTGAAAAATATCTTCATCTGCACATTCTCAGGGTGGAAATAGACTTTTTGAATAAGACACAAAAGCCACACACAAAAACAAAAAAAAAAAAAATCACTCAACTACATTAAAATTGAACACATCTGTTCATGAAAGACACCATAAAATGTGTGAAAAGGTCAGTTATATGATAAAATAAAGATTTATGCAATAACAGAAAATAGTTATTCTGAAAACATATAAATGATAATTACAAATCAGTTAAAAAAAAAAAAAAAAAAGAAAGAAAGAAAAAGAAAAAAAAGCCCAAGTATAAAAGGTCAAAGTACATGAATGGGCAAATCCCAGAGGGGGAACCATGAAAAGAAGGTCCCTCTCACCTCTAATTTTCATTCCAAGAAAATCAAAACCCTCCCTCACCTAGGCAAATGTTCAAAAGTCCAACCTGCCAAATACTGGGAGCGGGTGGGTGTGGAAGAGCATACATCTCTCTGAGAGAGCAAATGGGTAGAACCACTTTTGAAAACAATGGAACAATATTTAATAAATTTTTTAAAAAGTCTATTCTATAATTCAATACGCATAATGAGATGTCATTAACATCAAGCTAAAATGAAACCGTTGTTAAAGGAACAAAGAGTGCAAAAAAATAAAAATTAAGGATTTGGAATCTTACCATCAAATTTGGGTCAGCTTTTTCAAGTGGGTGGTACTATAACACTGGGGGCTGATAAACAGGCACCCAATCAATTGTGCTAAAGCTGTATTTCTTAATATTATGACATTAGATTTTTTACCTTTTATATATTTTAAATATTTCACAATACTTTAAAAGAGAACGATAACTTCGATCTAAGTGCTTCTACATCCGAGTTTTTACACTCTTAGCTGTCATTATTCACTTCCCTAGCCATGACTTTTTATTTCCCATAAGTACTTTTACCATTAGAAGTAGCATCTACATGTAATACGAATGTTTGCAGTTTGAATAGGTAAAGGCAGATTGGTTATGTATTAGAAAAATTTAAGAGAGGTTCTTATCTCTTTACAATAAACAAGAAAATATAGCAGATAAATCTAAGAAATTTTTTCCTCGGTAAAAATGACCATAATTCATCCTGTGAACAAGAATGCTTTTGAGAATGAAATGGAAAACTATTAAATTCAATTAAGTGGAGAAATAATAAAATTGGGACCTGAAGCAAGAGGGACCAGGACCCATCTGGACAAACCTATCTTTATTTGATTATTTAACTAAACACTGTTTTTTGTTTTATTCACTAATTGGTAAACTGAGCTTTCTTCTTAGCACACAAAAGTATAAAAATATTTTGTGGGTCCATGTTATCGTTTTCTTTTTGTTAGAACTGATTCCTAGATTTCTATTTCTGACAAACTCTTCAGTGATCCAGAGAAAATTTCCTGCAATCCAGCACCAAAAGGTGCTTTCGAAAAGTGTTTTAAAGATGTAACTGAGTTGGACCAAGTTATGGCCAGAAAAGATAAGAAAGTAGGAAACCAGTTGGAAAATGAGAGCTCGGGAGAGGTATTTGCCTGGAAAGTGTCTTTGGTCCTTAGTAACTTAGCCATTCCTGAAGGCAAAGTCAGGGGGAAGGTGGTCCAGAGATTATTTTTTCACTCAGACTGGAGATATGACAACCTGAAGGGATAATTAGAGGGGACAAAGCTCTATAGAAGGAGATGGGGAAGATATTGCCTGCACAGCACTCACTGAGAGATCTAAAAAAAGTAAAAAGTACTTAAACACAAGCCCATGATCACATGATATAAGAATTCACACGGATGCATAATCTGTGAACTTGAAATTTAAAAATCGCGTTCAATATTAGGTGGTGTCTAGCAGGTATCTGACAACATAAAAGACTTTTAGGGGAAATTACATTAAATTGAGTTTTCAAAAAAATGATACGGAACAATTTCCAGTCATGAATTTATAGTCAGAAATCTTATAAAGCAATATTGATCAGAAACAGCCAACTGCAGAATTCTATCCAAAAAGATTTATGATTAAAATTAATAGGCAGGTAATGTATTTTAAAAGAATGTTTAGTAAGCTTAAAAAAAAACCAATGACCCATGAGTATCAAAGTATGACCAGTAAAATATGAAAAAGAAAACAAAACCTTTAGAAATAAAAAATATATATAATAAGTGAAATTAATACCCAAAGGATTAGACACAAATAAGGTAATTAGGGAATTTGAAACGGAAGGAATTTCACAGATGGCATTTTAGAGGATATTTTTAGCCACCTCTTTGTTACTGATTTCAGCATATATTTGTAAGGAACTCATGGATCAAAGAAGAATTTGTAATGGAAAACAAAATACACTAAACTGAATGTAAAAAAATAAAACACACTGAAACCAGTGGGGTTGAACTAGAGCAATATTTAAAGGAATCATACACTGAAAATGGTTCTATTGGAAGAAGATTATAAAAATAAAATCAGAAATTGACTGAAGAGACCACAAAGATGAAATAGACAGTTTCAACAAACCAAACCTAGTAATGGATAACAAAATAAACATGTGTTGAATTTATCCTAACTATTCAATATTTTTAATGTTAGAGACAAATTAATATAATTGGATACAGTATGTTCTCATGAAAAGGGAGGAAAAGTCCCATTAAACTCTCGAAGATGTGGGAAGCACATTCAATAAAATTCAACAGCCACTCCTGATAACAATTTTTGTAAACGAGGAAACAAAGGTAATTTCCTTAATCTGATATGTTTTATCTTTTCAAACCCTACAGGAAAATATCATATTCAGTGTATTACTTACGTTTTCCTTGTATTGCGAAAGGACTAGCTAATACTAAAATAACCGGAACCCTTGCAAGGGCAGGTGTGTCTTCTGCAGGGGAGTCAGCTGTAGTGGGTGGCACTGTAACATAACAATAGAGTCCACTTTTCCATCCTGCAGTCGGGCGTGCATGGGTGGCTTAGGAGCACAGATGGCTGGAATTACTCTCCAAGTTGTGTTGGTGAAAGTGAGTTGGTGGTGGTTTGGGTTGTACCACTTTAAATCTATGTCTCAATTTCAGCGGCTGTTTTCACAGCATTAAATCATTAAATCATTACTTCAGGCATAAGAGAACTTGAGAAGAAAATGGGACAGCATATTGAAATCTAGACTCTTCTGTGAAACTTGAGGTGGTGCATGCCTGTTGGACCTGGATGCGAATACAAGGCTTTGGGTTTAATTAGCAGGATTAATCCAGAAAGCACATGATGCACTAAGAAAACTCTTTCTTGTGTTATTGGAATGACATGATGTAAAACATGGAAAGCCTTTTAAAAACATTTTTTACACAACTATTTTGGGCAGTTATTTCTTGTTTTTTTATTCTTAGGTTAAAGCAAGCAAACAAACAAAAAACCCAAACAAACTGCTTTCCTCAGTCTCTGCAGGCAGACAGAACTGGGCTCAGATTCTAATTCTTTCTCTTCTAATTATTTGTTTTTGTATGTAAGCTTTCTGGTTCTCAACTTTATCTGTAAAATGGGGATAATCACAGATATTTATCATTAGATGTTTTACTAAACATCTAATAAAGAAATAACAACATTTACCATACTTAGCATAGCACCTGGCACAAGGTAAGAGCTCAACAAGTGACTGTCTTTCTTTTCTGTTTGTATGTCCCTGTCAGTTTCCCTTTTGAACTGGCTATCCTTTAAAATCCTGGTTACACATTCCTGTGTATGTTCAGCTTTGCACTGGTGAATGATGGCAAGAAGTTTGCATCTAAGATCAGGACTGAGTATTAAAGGAGGAACAGCACCCTCCTGAGGACAAAGTAGGTTTGACAGCCATTGTCAGCCATTGTCACAGCCCCTTGAAACTTGCCTTGGGACCAGAACCAGCTACAGGACTGGCAAGACCCAAGGCAGAATAAAAATATCAAGCCCCTTGTTTAAAAATTATCTAGAATTTTAAGATGGGAACAGAGCATTAAACCTAACGTGGCACCATGTGAGTTCCTGGGCTATGTGTGAGTACACTGGTTACATGTCCATCAAGCTGGCCCTGACTAGAAGGATCTCGCTTCATTTCCAACTTCAGGGGAAAAAAAAGGACTTGAGTCTTGTTACTGAAACAAATGGGTCTTATATATGATCTTGACTCAGGAAAGCCTATTTTCCATTTGGGGCTTTGCTGGAAGGCATATTTGGGACACTTAGTTTTCTTACACTGGGTGATTTCACTTTGCAAATAGACTTTATTTGCATTCTTCTTTTAGAATTAAATATTCACACATGTTATATGAATAAAATATCTCTGTAAATATGTAATTGCATTTAGAATTTATTTTCTTTCAAAGGGGCTACTGAAAAATATCAAAATTGTCATAATGTTTACCACTAAGAGAGAAGGGATGAGAATTTGGGAGGAAAAATGAGGAAATGGGCTTAGACTATAATAATATTTCATTCCCCAATATAAGTAAATACATACTAAAATTCAATAGACTAGGATGGTAGAAATATGTACATTAATATATTAAAGTATAAGCTTTTGTGTTTGAAATATTTCACAATGTAAATATTTCCAAAGGTCCTAAACTAAAGCACTTTGAACCAATTTGAGCCTTTAAATATAATTTGGGGTATTAAGAATTTGAACTCAAGTTCTGCCATGCAATATGACTGCATGACCTTGAAAACATTCATTTAACTGTCTTTGCTCCATTCGGTCACAAATTGAGAGAGTTGAATGTAATTCTTAAGACCCCTTTGGGGCTACTATTCTACATATGTAAAACTAAGAATATAGAATGTAATTTGAAATAAGTCACTTAGGAATGTTTATTCAATGTGTGTCATTATACCCTGGGAGAACAATATGGTAAAACTTCAGTAAACCCCAAGTCTATTTGAAAAAAATAATGTATTTTTTCTTTGAACTTCACTTTTAAGAGATGCCTGCTAACTGTGCAAACAAAACAAAACAAAAACCTCACCGGGACAAGTATTCCACAACTTCTCTATTTCAGTTTTCAACTCAGAAACTTTAAAACTTCTCTTTTTCCAGATATTTATTGAGCACAGGAACTTGGGAAAGGGTGAACAAAGCTAGGCTTCCACAGGAAAGGTAGATGGAGTTACTTGCTCCCTCCTCCTGGGCAGTTTTAGCAGTCCTTACAGTTGTTTAACCAAAATATTATGTTGGGACAGGATTGAAAACTCACATGCATATAGGTCCAAGAAGTAGCGGGGTAAGAGATGAGGTGTGATCAGGAGGGAGTGGCGGGGGCCTTTGGCAAACTGTAGTGTGTGCTGTGCAGGCTGTCACCTCTTGGGTTTCCAGCTCATTATTCCTGTGTGTCAGTTTGAGCCTAATATTGGCAATCTTCCTATTTTCCAAGAGAATATAGAAACCTGGGCTTACTTGAGATAGCTCCCAGTTTTTCTATGTTGACAACTAATCCAAATCTTTTTTTTTTTTTTTTTTTTGAGTGTGTTGTCCATCACATAAAAACATCAAAGGGCTTCATTCAATTCATAGATTAGTATTTTGCTGACTTCTGGTCCACAGTGCATTTGTTGTGTTTTATCCCAGTTTTGAGGTTTTTAGTAATATTACTGTCATATCTAATGGAATTGAGGTCCTTTGCTAATCTATAGGTTATCATTCCACCCTAAATTTTTGGTCACTTAAGCTCCTAGTTCACTTTCATCTTCTTAATATTAACTATATATATGACATGTTATATATTCATATATATATATATATATAATATATATGTATAGATTTCACTGCCTGCCTGTTCAGACCCTTGATGTGACCCTTGATGTGACCCCCCAGTGACCTTGCTGTCCACTTTTCCTCAGCCTGCTCACTCCCAAGTCACACTGTAGACCTTATTAAAACTGTTAACTGCAATGAAGCCATAATCCCACTCCACCCTCTGAGCACCATCTTTCATATTTCCTATTTATTCCCTCTACCTTGAATGCTAGTTCCAACAATCTTGATCTCTCAATGAACCTCTAGTCAATTAGTCATTTTTCATTATCACTTCAAGCTTCAATATCCTCTCTTGCTTCCTACTCAGCTTAAAAACTCCAAAGTCAATATTTATAGCCGCTGACTTGCACATATTCCATTCCTTGCACATTGTTCTTCATCTTACTTGCAGGCAAAATAACAACCTGATTAAATCCAAATTTCCCCTGTTCCACATCTCAGTTGGAGGAACTTAGGGGGAAAATAGCCAACCATTCTTATGAAAATCACCTTAAATTCCCAAATGAGAATTGTCTGAATTGCTTCCAGACAATTATCCTGTGTTTAACTGGTGACCGTTGACAGTGCATGGTAATTGCTAATAATAAAAGGTGAATATGTACAATGGGGAAAAAGGATGATTTCTAAAATCAGAGGATGATGACATTATGAACACTGTAAATGGAGAAATTTACAGTATGATAAGAAGGAAATATTCTGAGAAGAAACTATTAAATCATGCCACAGGACACTATGGGCCCAATGGATGAGCGTCGGCATATGTGGATACAAGTCCACGTAGAAGCCTGCTAGGTTAACATTCACTCAGGAGAAGGTTCCAAGTTTATCAAAGGATTAGCGATCAGCAAGGTGAAAACGCTATTAATGAACACTGCAGTGCAGCTCTTGCATGTGCAATGGTTCCAGTCCTATTAGACTCTGCACAACACAAACAGTGAGGAAGCCAACAGATTCTGAGAGACTCTGGTGCCCTGGAGAGGCTCAGTGTGTGTGTATGAGAGAGAGAGAGAGAGAGAGAGAGAGAGAGAGAGAGAGAATGTGTGTGTGTTGGGGCGGTGATTAACAGTCTATTTTTAATGTAGGTGAAACTGATCTATTTTGAAAAAATTGAAAAGTTACCTAAGCACCCATTAATAAGAAAAAAAATTCCAACCTGGTTTTAAAACTTTGAAAGTACAAATCACACATCAGTTTGGTTGGAATTGCATAAAGAAAACATATGGGAAACCCCCTTCAAACACTCAGGGTAATAAGAAATAGCCTTTTAAAACTTAGCCTAGCTGGGCAGGGTGGCACATACCTGTAATCCCAGCAGCTCTGGAGGCTGAGGCAGGAGGATCAAGAGTTTAAAGCCAGCCTCAGCAAAAGCAAGGTGCTAAGCAACTCGGTGAGACCCTGTATCTAAATAAAATACAAAATAAGGCTGAGAATTTGGCTCAGTGGCCGAGTGCCCTTGAGTTCAATCCCTGGTACCACTACCACCCCCCCAAAAATCCTTAGCCTGTTTATTTTATATATTTTGTATTTTAAAGTAAAGCTTTCATAATTAAATAAAAGCAATGATGATTGTATTTAGTCATTTCTATTTTTGTCTACTATTCATAACTCTAGGCTGTGAAAATCTTGAGGAAAGAAACTACCCTCTGTCTTTGCATCCCTAATACCAAAAATTTCTATTAAAGCAAGAACTTAGATAATACATGTGGATAGATAAGTTAACATTTCACTTCATGCTTTTTGTGTCTTTATGTTGATGTCTACTCATCTAATGTACTGTTTGTTTGCTTCCAATTTTATGAAGTAGCTTTTGTAGGAAAATTTTTTTGTTGTTTAGATGTGATGCAGGATGTCAGTTGGATGGGGTTTGGGTTTGGGTATAGGGGAACTCAAAAACCTCATCTCTGATTTTTGTCATCTTTGAAGTCAGCAGTGCCGAGTGCCTCAACTGCCTGTTCTGAAGGCAGTTGTGTGACTTTGCAGTGGACATAGTATTCCAAAGGTGTGTGTCGTCAGGCTCCACAAAGATGAGCCCTGATAGCCTTGAGGCTTGTGGTTGCAACAGCCACAGACTTGGTGGGGGATGTAGAGAGGACTGGGATGTTCACTCTTATCACTATTATTTAATATGCTACTGGACACCTCAGCAAGAGCATCCTGGAAAGAAAACAAAGGTAGCCTAAATTGTAAAAGAGGTTAAGTTATCCATGTCTGCAGATGACATGATCTTATACATAGAAAACCTAAATAATCAATCTGAAAATCATAAGAACACACAAATGAATTCAGTAAAGTTGCATGACACAAAATCAACATACAACAAACAAACCTTTTTATACACTGAGAATCAATGTGCTAAAAAAAATTAGAAAGCAATCCCATTCACTATTGTGAATTAAATATTTAAATTAAAAATCAAGTATTTAAACAAGGAAGTGAAAGTGCTCTACAATGAAAGTTCTAAAACACTGATGAAAGAAATTGTTGAGGAAATACACACACAAAAAAAATGGAAAGACACTCCATTTTAATGGATCAGAAGAATCAATGATGTAAAAATGACCACACTGCCCAAAGGATCAATAGATTCAATACCATTTCCAGCAAAATATAAAGACTTTCTTCACAGAAATGAGAAGGGACCACCTAAAATTCACATGGAACCACAAAAAACTCGGAATAGCCAAGATGATCCTGGGTGCATCACAATACCTGACTATGCTAAAGCAGCATGGTATTGGGATAAGAAGCAATACACAGGCCAATGGAAACAAAGTAGAGAACCCAGAACTTGATCCATGGTTATGCAGCCAATTGATATTTGACAGCCACCAAGAACATACAGTGAGGGGAAGAAGAAAAAAAGACAGTCTCTTCAATAAATAGTGCTGGCCAAACTGAATACACAGATGCAGAAGAATTACACTACATCCCTACCTTTTACCATACATAAAAATCAGATCAAAATGGATCAAAGGCCTAAATGTTAGACCTGAAACTACTAAAACCTAAAATAGGGAAACATTGCAAGGTACTGGTGCTGGCAATGGTTTTTTTTTAGATAGAATCCCAAAGGCACAGACAACAAAAGCAAAAATAGAAATATGGGATGATATCAAACTATATAACAGCAGAGTAAATAATCAACAGAACTAAGAGACAACCTGCAGAATGGGAGAAAGTATTTGTAAGTTGTTCATCCAATAAAGGGTTGATCTCCAAACTATATAAGGAACTCAAAACCCTGAACACCAATAATGCAAATAATCCAATTTAAGGATGGCTAAAGAACTAAACGGTTATTTCTCTAAAGCAGACACATACAATTATAAAAGAATTGCAATCAAAATAAGAGTTGGATTTCATCTCACCCCAGTAAGAATGACTATGATCAAAAAGACAAAAAATAGAAAATGCTGACAAAGATGCATAGAAAAGGGAACTCTTATAAACTGCTGGGAATGTAAATTAAAATAGCCATTATGAAAAGTAGTATAAGGATAAAAACTAAAAATTACCACTAATGGGTATCTATTCAAAAGAGAGAAAATCACTATGCCAAAAAGATACTTGCACTCTCATGTTATTTCAGCCTTACTCGCAATATATAGAACATGGAATCAGAACCTGTCCTTTGGTAGATAATGAATGAAGAAAATGTGAGATACTATTCAGTCATAAAAAGAATGAAATTCTAGAATTTGCTGAAACATAAATGGAACTGGAGGTCATCGTGTTGAACTAAGCCAGTCACTGAAACATGAATACTTCATGTTGCAACTCATTTACGAAAACTAAGAAATCAATCTTTTAGAAGAATGAAATGAAATAGCAGCCACTGAGCCTGGGAAGGGAGGGGGATTGAAAGAAGTTAAATAAGGGGCAGCAAAACCCTGAGTGGATGAATTACTTTGGTTCTTCTTAACTGCAGTAGGGTAACTATTGGTTAAAACAATCTAATATATATATTTTGAAATGACTAGAATAGTATAAAATTTCCAACACAAAAAAATGATGAATTGTTAAAAAGAAGAATGTACTTTTAAGTAAATTTGTTTATTGCATGTTATATATAACATATATATATTATATATATATATTAAATTACTATAATGTACCCCATAAGGATGTACAAATATTATTAGTATTTTTCTTTCTTTCTTTCTTTCTTTTTTTTGGGGGAGGTTCTCGGTATTGAACTCAGGGGCTTTCAACCACTGATCCACATTCCCAGCCTTATTCTGTATTTTATTTAAAGACGGGGTCTCACTGAGTTGCTAGGCTGGCTTTGATGTTCTCAAATGACACACTCATCAAATATTTACTGAACACCTATTATGTATCAGGCACTGTGGTGTAATGGCAAGCAAAAGGAGGTAATGGTGAGCAAAAATGTCACTTAGTGGGAGTTCAGTGGGAGTAGAGACATTTATCAAATAGTTATACAACTATACAGTTACACACTGTAATGAGCATTATAAAAGCCATACAGTGCTACTCGGAGAATGCAGTCAGTCTGACCTGACTGGGTAGATGAGATCTGTGGGAAGTCAGGCTAAACATCTCCAAGAAGGTGATGTTTGAACTAAAATCTGTAAGAAATGGGGCCAGAGAGCAAAGAAAAACAGAGTGGTTTTCTAGCTTCAGATGCTACAAAAATTTGGTTTCCCCAAACCCAAAGAATATTAAAGCCAAAACCAAATTCAAATATACAAACCAATCTGTCAGTGTATAACTGAACGTAATGGGTTTTCCCTGAAGCCAATAAGCACAACCAGGAGATAAAAGAATGAAGAAATGTTTATTACTTGTCCAAGTAAGGAGAGTGCTGGAGATCCTTTCCAAAGAAGTGTTTCTCTCTAAACAAAGCAAGAGGCTTTTATTAAGGAAATTAAAACATGTTCATTTTGAAAAGACTCAATATCACGTGCAGAGATGGACACATTTCTGAACATGCACAGCTAGAAGTGATGTTTCTTCATACATCTCATGTCAGAAAATGACAAATGGGAATGTCTCAAATTTTACATTACAATGAGATTATAATGAGCAAATTTACTCTAGTTCACCTACAGGAGTGAGTCTAAGTAACTGGACAATTTTGGCTGATTTCCTGTAGCTGTCTCTGGAGGGCCTTATTGGAAACAAAAGAACAACTTAAAGGAATGTTAAGAGCCATTTCTTCAACGATTCAGCTCTCCAAACTCCATCCCCCATAAGTATAAGTGCTTGTCCTTAGAAGTTACTGCCTAGCAGCTAACAAGTCCAGAAGCATGGTCCCCCAAGCCAGTGTAATGTTCTGGCAAGCAAAATTAAAACATCTTAGGAACAAATGCTCATCAGTTACTTTTGGAATATAATTCATTAATGCTCAGAAGAGTCTCAAAGCAAATCAAAACCAAATGAGCATATATCGAAATACTAGGGTTGTCAAGGAGGCAGATGGATGATGGAGATCCACGAGGAATTGTAAAATTGAGTGTGCTACATTTATTGCTGTCTACTTGGTATCACCAGTCCCTTTAAAGGCTGAGTATTACAACAGCAGAATACCCTTCCCCTTTAGAATTTTCCCATGAAGGAATTTGCATGTGGTTTGGAAAGCAGAGGCAAAGCAGAAACCATTACATTTGGAAGATGGTAACAGTTTTTCCTGGCAGGCTTCCAGACCTCACCAGCTTCCTGTTCATTGCAGTAGTTCACAGATTTGCCCACAAGAGGCAGCTTTCCCTGTTCTAGAAGTGCTGAGGAACAGTGTTAACCTGATGACAGTGAAAATTTCTCCAGGTGTCCAGCTTCAACACTCCCTATATTTCAATCCCCCTGCAGATCCTCCCAATTTGCATAAGCTCTAATTTCTATATTGAAATACATACTGTCATATATTCTAGCTCTATTTTCCCAATCAACCCCAGATTAGTGCAACTTTTGAAATTAGAAGAAGTCTCAGGCACACAGAAACATATGGATAAGGATTTTGTATTGCTTCTCCGACATGCTTAGATTTGAAGGTATTAATCTTCATTTTCAGGAGTAATGGGCCACTGGTAGTTTTTGGCAGGCAATATAATTACTTAAGTTATCATTGTAGTTCATCTAGAGTCAAGGACTCATAGAAACCAAAGTTGTAAGCTGCTGTAGAACATTATAATGGAAATAATGTGCATCAAGATTGTGGGTTAGATTGGTTGCTTCTAAGTATAATGGAGAACTTAGGGTGGGGCTTCAACTTTGGGCTCTAAAATTCTACCTCAAGACTAGGTAATCAGAAAAATTCTGTGTGCATCCTGAAAGAAACCTTATCTCCTGTAGCCTCAGAGTTGAAGTTTCTAAACAACCAAATCCAAAGTATTATCCTATGGGTGGATAAATCACAATACAATTTGTATTTACATCAACTTGAATTCACAGGGTTTCTCACGTGAAATTTAGGACATTGATTGGGAAAGAGCAAGTTTGCAAAAATTGGGGAAAAGATATGTGTCTGGATTTTGATTAAGCTGAAGGCCTGGAAACTCCAAATTCCTCAGAGGATCTCTTGCCAGATGAAGTAGTCTTTCCTTCCCTGAGTAAAATGTGTGATACCTTTTACCTACAAAACCTATAATGACTACTCCAGGGATAGTTTCCTTATAAGTGAATGCTGATCTTCAAGACCAGCTTGCACTAATTCTATTGGTTTTAAAGTTATTATATGGCCCCAAATCCATAATACCCCACATGAATATGTATAAAATATGTAGTTTTGCCAATTTATATCAGCAGAAACTTGGAAAATTTGGAAGAGCTCTTGAGGATGTTAGACCAGCACAGATTGAATTTATTAATATAAATACATTAACTAGAGATTCTGAATTAAATTATTAGCTCAAGTTGCAGGGGATGATTCTAAGTTTCCTAGTTGGTTAACTCATCCCTGGACCCCATAGTGGCCTATGGCTAACGATATCAAAACTCCTTGATAGGGCTGGGGTTGTGGCTCAGAGGCAGAGTGCTTGCCTCGCATGTGTGAGGGGCTGGGTTTGATCCTCAGCACCACATAAAAATAAATAAAGATATTGTATCCACCCACAACTAAAAATTAAATATTAAAAAAAAAACTCCTTGCTATACTTTAGAGCATGGTTTTCAGTTTGGGCAGTGTTCACATGATTAGGTAATTCTTTGTTGGGAGTTAGAGGAAGGCTATGGATTGTAGATGTCAAACAGTATGCCTCACCACTACCTACTAAATGGAAGTAGCACCTCTGCCAAGTTATGATAGCCAAAAATGTATCTAGGAATTCTCACATGTCCCTGGGAGGGGAGAAGAACTGGTCCCAGTTGAAAATCATGGCTGTAGAGAAGGGCATCCATAGACTTGTGGAGCTGTGAAAGCTACAGTGAATTTATTATGGATGAGCTACTTACCCACTTGCTATCTATGTCACCTATGAGGGTTCAGGGCACATACACTTCATCAACCCTGTAAGAAATAACTTGGTGAAAACAATGCCAATATCCTTAAAAGACTGTAGTGGCAGTTCTCTGCAAAGCAAATAAGAGCTGCTGGAAGAGTTCATACAAATCAATTTCCTTAATTCAGTGGGTAATAAACTCAAGAAGTAATCAGAATGATTTGGCTTAAACAATTCTTTGGAGGTGACTAATTTATCGAGCAATTCCCAGGACCATAATATACTGCCTATTAAAATCTTTCTAGATTGAGTGGTAGAGTGCTTGTCTCCCATGCATGAGGCACTGGGTTCAATTCTCAGCATCACAATAAATAAATAAAATAAAGGTATTGTGCCCATTGGCAACTAAAAAAAGAGAAGACTTTAAAAAAAAAAAAAAAGATTATAGAAAACATGGCGGCGGGAAGGGAGTGAGCCGCCCCGTGCCCCGTGCCACTGCACTTGCAGATCTCACCTAGTCGGAATACTGCATCTCCCAGAGTGTTAGAGGACCCCTATCCAGATGCTCTCTGCAGAAATCACCAGCTCTGTGACTCCCTGCGGGACTCCAGGCCTCAGCGTTGGAGTAGAACGCCCTGTGTTGGAGCAGGACCCAAAGCCCGAATTTCCAGCCCAAGCAAGACTCAGTGAGAGTCTTAGCAGAATCACCTATCAACACATCCCCAGATCACCAAGACTACCCTCGGCTCCCACCCAGGTCACTCAGCTGCTACCTACTACAGCACAACGCCATTGCCTGGCTCCTGCCGCCTCACCACAGTCTCCCCACCTCACCAGGCTCCCCATTGCTGAAAGCAGACCGCCGCCATCTTGGCTTAACATTCTTGCCATATTAGGTGGGGGCAGTTCCCAGATGGGATCTCCAGCGGCCAGGTACCTGGTTTCCAACCTTGCCCCCTCTCCAGTGGCAGTAACCCAACACAGTAGCTTCCCAACACAGGTGTGCAGTGTGACCAGGGAGCTGCCCACGGGAGCCCCAGGTTAGAGTTTCCTCAATTGGGAACTGCTAGGAGAGGGAGATGGGGCTAAAGTTTGGAGCCTAACAGAGAGACCAGGAACTGGGAAATCTCCAGGCAAGAGAGGAAGATAGTACCAGGCGCTCAAGTCATACGAGTGGTCCCAAAAAGAGACTTGTGAGGTGCTTTTGCAGGGACTGGTGGTGCCACTCCCCACATCTAGGCACCCTGTGCCAGGATCAGTTTTCCCACCCTGGTTACCTCCACCATCCTGAGGGCAGAGACACCTGCTTACAAATAGATGACCCCACCTGCCGGATGAGAAGCAAAGCAGGAAAGATACAGATCTCTAAAGCTAGCTACAACTCTTTGAGTTTTGTTGTTGTTGTTTGTTTGTTTGTTTTTTCTCTTCTACCCTTCTATCCTCCAGCCCTCACATCCCCAACATATGTGAAACTAAGAACTTTGCATGAAATAGGACTTTGAGGACTGAGTCACATGAGTAATATAATATAAAGGTGTTGTATATGCCCTTTTTTCTTTTCCTTTTTATTCTTTTATTTTTCTTTCCCCCTCCAAATTTTACAGTTTTAACATCTGTATTTTTCTAAATACATATGTACTGTCTCCCACGTACTTGCCTTCCCTAAATTACTTCCTGTCTATTCTCTTGCTACTAACCCTCTTCACTAGGTTTCTCCTTCATACTTCCTAAGATATATTAACTCTATATCCTCATATCTTACCTCCTCAGCATATTGTCCTAAGCCCCACCCCCAGTTTATTGTCCACTGTCAGAAACTGTAAACCTTTTTACAAAACTACTGATTATATTTTAGATAATAATTGAATCCAACATTTCTATACATCGAGACTAAACTGTAAACGTCTTAATAACAACAAATTGTTCATAGGTGGTATACTGTTGATACCGGGATCTGTTAAATAGTCTTTCCCCACAAAGGAGAAGTCTTGTAACCCTATAAGAGCACTACAAACCTATAGGGTAAAAAACAATAACAATCTAGACCCCCAGAGCTGGAAAGGAAGATACATGAAAACACAAGGGAAGAAAGTGCCCCAAACAAATGAAGACACCACATCATTAGAATCATTGGCAGCCACAGCAGGAGAAAGGACAGAGAAGGAGTTCAGGATATACATGGTTAAAATGTTCTGTGAACTCAAGGAAGATATAAGAGAGCAAACACAGGCAGTGAAAGATCACTTAGACAGGGAGCTACATAAACAAATAAAGGAAGCAAAAGATCACCTCAACAGGGAGATAGAGGTTCTAAAAAAAAAAAAAACCCAAACAGATATCCTTGAAATGAAAGAAATAATAAACCAAATTAAAAGCTGGAATGAAAGCATCACCAACAGAGTAGACCACTTGGAAGATGGGACATCAGACAATGAAGACAAAACATATAATCTTGAAAAGAATATAGACCACACAGTGATAATAGTAAGAAACCACCAGCAGAACATTCAAGAAATATAGGATAGCATAAAAACACCAAATTTAAGAGTCATTGGAATATAGGACGGCATAGAGGTCCAAACCAAAGGAATGAACAATCTATTCAATGAAATAATATCAGAAAATTTTCCAAACATGAAGAATGAATTGGAAATCCAAATTCAAGAAGCCTACAGGATGCTAAATGTACAAAATCACAACAGAACCACACCAAGGCACATTATAATGAAAATGCCCAACATACAGAATAAGGAGAGAATTTTAAAAGCCACAAGAGAAAGGAATCAGATTACATATAGGGGAAAACCAATTAGGATAACAGAAGATTTTTCAACACAGACCCTGAAAGCCAGAAGATCCTGTAACAACATATATCAAGCTCTGAAAGAAAATGGATGCCAACCAAGAATCTTGTATCCAATAAAATTAAGCTTTAGATTTGAAGATAAAATAAAAAACTTCCACAATTAAAAAAAAAAGTTAAAAGAATTCATAACTAGAAAACCAACACTACAAAATATCCTTGGAAAAATATTTCATGAAGAAGAAACAAAAAACAACAATGAAAATCAGCAGAGGGAGGTAATACTGTAAAGGAAAAACTAATTAAAGAAGAAAATCAAGTCAGTCAAGTTAAATAACAAAAATAAATAAATATGGTTGGGAATACAAACCAAGTCTCAATAGTAACCCTGAATGTTAATGGCTTAAATTCACCAATCAAAAGATATAGACTAGCAGATTGGATTTAAAAAAAAAGACCAAACAATATGCTGCCTCCAGGAGACTCCTCTGATAGGAAAAGACATACACAAACAGAAGGTGAAAGGTTGGGACAAATCATACCACTCACACGGACTGAAGAAGCAAGCAGGGGTTTCCATCCTCGTATCAAATAAAGTAGACTTCAAGCCAAAATTAATCAAAAGGGATAAAGATGGACATTACATACTGTTCAAGGGACCTATACACCAACAAGACATAACAATCATAAATATATATGCCCCAAACAATGGTGTAGCTATGTTCATCAAACAAATTCTTCACAAGTTCAAGAGTCAAATTGATCACACACAATAATCTTAGGTGACTTTAACAGACCTCTCTCACCATTGGATAGATCTTCAAAACAAAAGTTGATTATGTTATTGAGTTATACAATACAATCAATAACTTAGACTTAACTGACATATATAGAATATTTCAACCTGCATCAAGCAGATACACTTTCTTCTCAGCAGTACCTGGATCCTTCTCTAAAATAGACCATATGCTATGCCACAAAGCAACTCTTAGCAAACACAAAAAAGTAGAGATACTACCATGTATTTTATCAGATCATAATGGAATGAAATTGGAAATCAATGACAAAATAAAAAAATAAAAATTACTCCAACACCTAGAGACTAAACAATATGCTACTGAATGAACAATGGGTTGCAGAAAACATCAAAGAGGAGATTAAAAAAAAATTTTTTTTTAAAGAGAGAGAGAATTTTTTAATATTTATCTTTTAGTTCTTGGTGGACACAACATCTTTGTTTGTATGTGGTGCTGAGGATCGAACCCAGGCGAGCATGCTACTGCTTGAGCCACATCCCCAGCCCCCAAAAATTCTTTGAGGTAAATGAGAACATGGTCACAACATTTCAAAATCTCTAGGGCACTATTAAAGCAGCTCTAAGAGCAAAGTTCATTGCATGAAGTTTATTCCTTAAAAAAAGAAAAGGTCAACAAGTAAATGACCTCACTTTACATCTCAAAGCCCTAGAAAAAGAAGAACAAATCAAAAGCAAAAGCAGTAGAAGGCAAGAAATAAGTAAAATTAGAGCTGAAATCAATGAAATCAAAACAAAAGAAACAATTGAAAAAATTGGCCAAACAAAAAGTTAGTTCTTTGAAAAAATAAATAAAATTGACAGACCCTTAGCTATGCTAACAAAGAGGAGAGAGAGAACTCAAATTACCAGCAATGTGATGAAAAAGGAAATATCACAACAGACACTACAGAAATATAGAGGATAATTAAAAAATATTTTTAAAACTTATATTTGAATAAAATAGAGGATAGTGAAGTCAGCGACGAATTTCTTAAGTCATACAACTTGCCCAGATTGAATCAGGAAGAATACACAATTTAAACAGACCAATATTAGGTGATGAAATAGAAGACACCATCAGAAGCCTACCAAACAAGAAAAGCCTAGGACCGGACAGTTACACAGCTGAGTTCTACAAGACCTTTAAAGAAGAACTAATACCAATACTCTTCAATTTATTTCAGGAAATAGAAGAAGAGGCAGCACTTCCAAACTCATCCTATGAGGCCAATATCACCCTGATTTCAAAATCAGTCAAAGACACATCAAAGACAGAAAACTTTAGACCAATATCTCTAATGAACATAGATGCAAAAATTCTCAATAAAATTCTGACCAATAAGATAGAAAAACATATAAAAAAGATTGTGCACCATGATCAAGTGGGATTCATCCCAGGTATGCAAGGTTGGTTCAACAAAAGGAAATCAATAAATGTAATAAAAGATAAGAATCATATGATCATCTCAATAGACGCAGAAAAAGCATTTGACAAAATACAAAACTCCTTCATGTTCAAAACACTAGAAAAACTAGGGATAAAAGGAACATATCTCAACATCATAAAGGCTATCTATGCTAAGCCCCAGGCCAACATCATTCTAAATGGAGAAAAATTGAAGGCATTCCCTCTAAAAACTGGAACAAGACAGGGATGCCCTCTTTCACCACTTCTATTTAACGTAGTCCTTGAAACACTGGCCAGAGCAATTAGACAGACAAAAGAAATTAAAGGGATACCTATAAGAAAAGAAGAACTTAAATTAGCACTATTTGCTGACAATATGTTTCTATACCTAGAAGACCCAAAAAGCTCCACCAGAAAACTTCTAGAACTAATAAATGAATTCAGCAAAGTAGCAGATTATAAAATCAACACCTATAAGTCAAAAGTATTTCTGTGTATCAGTGACAAATCCACTCAGAGGGAAATGAGAAAAACCACCCCATTACAATAGCCTCAACAAAGTAAAAATACAATATTTGGGAATCAACTTAACGAAAGAGGTGAAAGATCTATACAATGAAAACTACAGAACTCTAAAGAAAGAAATCAAAGAAGACCTTAGAAGTTGAAAAGATCTACCTTGTTCTTAGACAGGCAGAATTAATATTAACAAAATGACCATACTTCCAAAAGCACTGTACAGATTTAATAAAATTTCGATCAAAAATCCCAATGACATTCCTCATAGAAATAGAAAAAATCAATCATATAATTCATCTGGAAAAACAAGAGACCCAGAATAGCAAAAGCAATCCTTAGCAGGTGGCATCACTATACCAGAACTTAAACTATACTACAGAGCAATAGTAACAAAAACAGCATGGTATTGGCACCAAAACAAACTGGGAGACCAATGGTACAGAATAGAGGACACAGAGACTAACCCACAAAATCACAATTATCTTATATTGGACAAAGGCACCAAAAACTTGCATCAGAGAAAAGATAGCCTCTTTAACAAATGGAGATGGGAAAGCTGGAAATCTATATGCAACAAAATGAAATTAAACCCCTATCTCTCACCATGCACAAACTCAACTCAAAATGGGTCAAGGACTTAGGAATACAACCAGAGATCCTGGGTCTAATAGAAGAAAAAGTAGGCCCTAATCTCCATCATGTGGGATTAGGCCCCACCTTTCTTAATAAGACTCCTGTGGTACAAGAATTGAAACCAAGAATCAATAAGTGAGATGGACTCAAACTAAAAAGTTTCTTCTCAGCAAAAGAAACAATCTGTGAGGTGAGTAGAGAATCTGTGTGAGGGCAAATTTTTACCCCTCACACATCAGACAAAGCTCTAATCTCTAGGGTATATAAAAAACTCAAAAAGCTAAACACCAAAAATAAAAAGTTTAAAAAATAACCCAATCAATAAATGGGTCAAGGACATGAACAGACACTTCTCAGAAGAGGATATCCAATCAATCAACAAATATATGAGAAAATGTTCATCATCTCTAGCAATTAGAGAAATGCAAAACAAAACTACTCTAAGATACCATCTCACTCCAGTCAGAATGGCAGCTATTATGAAGACAAACAACAATAAGTTTTGGCAAGGATGTGGGGGAAAAGGCACACTCATACACTGCTGGTGAGACTGCAAATTGGTGCAGCCAATATGGAAAGCATTATGGAGATTCCTTGGAAAACTTGGAATGGAACCACCATTTGACCCAACTATCCCTCTCCTTGGTCTATACCCAAAGGACTTAAAAACAGCATAGTACAGGGACATAGCCACATCAGTGTTTATAGCTGCACAATTCACAATAGCTAAACAGTAGAACCAACCTAAATGCCCTTCAGTAGATGAATGGATTAAAAAATGTGGCATATATACACAATGGAATATTACTCAGCAATAAAAGAGAATAAAATCATGGCATTTGCAGGTAAATGGATGCAGTTGGAGAAGATAATGCTAAGTGAAGTTAGCCAATCCCCCCGGCCCAAAAAAAAAAAAAAAAAAAAAACAAATAGTGAATGTTTTGTCTGATATAAGGTGACTGACTCATAGTTAGGTAGGGAGAGGGAGCATGGGAGGAATAGATGAATTCTAGATAGGGCAGAGGGGTGGGAGGGGAAGAGAGGGGGAAGGGGGTTAGCAATGATGGAGGAATGTGATGGACATCATTATCCAAAGTACATGTATGAAGAGATGAATTGGTGTGAACATACTTTATATACAGAGGTATGAAAATTTGTTCTATATGTGTGATAAGAATTGTGATGCATTCCACTGTCATGTACTTAAAAAATCAAACCAATAAAAAAGGAAAAAAACTCTGTAGATTTGTATATGCAAAACAAACAAATGAAACCCAAAACTTGAGCTCATGATTCTAACAAGAATCACTACAATACATAGTCATGTAACCTTGATGAAATCCAAGATATGAGATAAATCATAGATCTAGAGTTCTTCTTAAAAGATGGTCAGATGTGATAGGCAAAATAATGGCCCCTTTAATATGCCCACATCCTAATTCTCAGATTCTGTAAATATGTCCTGTTACATGGCAAAGGGGAAATCAAGGTTGCAGGTGGAATTAAGTTTATAATCAGCTGACTGTGAAATAAGGAAGTTATCTCTAATTATCTGTGTGGGTTCAATGAAATCACAGAGGTCCTTACACAGATGGAAGAATGAAGCAGAAGAGTCAGAATCAAAGATATAGCATCATGAGAAAGATTCTGCTGGTCACTGTTGGTTTTGAAGATAAAAGGGGGCAATGAGCCAATGTAAGTAGATTCTAAAACATTAAAAAAAATTGAGAAAACAGATAATTTTCTATCACCTCCAGAAGGATAGTAGTCCTACCAACTTTCCAGGGGTTTGGTAGAAACTGATTCTGAACTGATGTTCATCCCTAGAGACCCAAATGCCAACTGTGTACAAATTGTCAAACTAGGGCTTATGAAGGCTATGTGATTAATTAAGTCTTGGCTTATGGCTGTTCACTATAGATCCTTTAGGTCTCCAACCTATTTCCCTAATTCTGGAAAGCATAGTTGTAGAGGGCATGCTGAGACATGCCACTTTAATTCCTTGGTTTGTGAAATGACAGGTATTCTTGTAAGAAAGTTCTTTCAATGCTAAAACAGTAACCAAACATGATACCACATCAAATACTTGAAAAATTGATGTATATTAGTCCCTATCCACTCTGCCCACTCTACCTATGAACTTGGCCGGTGAGGAGATAAGATGAATTCTGGAAATGATGGTGAATTACTATAAATTTAACTAGGTGACAACTTCAACCAGATGTGGATTTTTATGGTATCAACAGAGCCCCTGATACCTGGTGTGCAACTGTTAATCTAGTAGATTTTTTTCTATACTTGTTAGTATAGAGAATAAGAGTGAGTGAACACAATGAGGAAAAAAATTAATTTCTCTTGCACGTGACAGGAACAGCAATATTTTACCTTACTTCAGATTTCTTTTATAACCCAGTCCTCAGCAACCATGATTGTTGAGCAATTTCATAGGACATTTTTCTGACCCATTGCATTGATGATATCAGGCTGATTAGAACTAGAAAACAGGAAATAGATAATATTTTTGTATGCATGGCAGGTGTGGGACCACAAAATACAAGACTTCCCCATTTATTGAAAACTCAGAAGCATCCAAACTCAGTAAGATTTCTAGGAGTTCTGTAGTCTGGAATGGATCAATATCTTCCCTACAATGTGAGGAACATGTGGCTCCAAACAATAGAAAAAGATGTAATACTTAGAGCGCCTCTTTGAATTTTGAGGCAATATGTGCTGCTTTGACTCATTTATTGAGTAACCTGTTGAGATTGCCAGTCCCCAGTGGGGGACAAAGCAAGAGAAGGCTCTGCAACAGGTCCAGGCCACTGTCCAAGCTGCTCTGCCACTTAAGTCACATAACTCTGTAGACCCCAGAATAAAAAAGCACCCATTGCAGATATGAATGCTGTGTGGAGACTTAGATCACTATCAATAAATAACACTAAAGACCTCTTGAATTTTGAAGTGAAGCTATGTTGACATCTGTAATAAGTATTTTATTTTTGAGAAACAGCTTTTGACTTGTTCTTAGATCCTAGAAGTAACTAAATATTGGTTAATTGGCTGCCAATTTACCATGTGACCTTAGTTTCTAATCACAGAATGTTTCTTTCTTGGCTCAAGAAGTTATAAATTTGCATGCACACAACAACATTTCATCATCAAGTAGAAGTAGTACACACAAGACAGGGCTTAAGTAGGTCTTGGAGACACTAGCTGCAAGGCATCAGCTCCCTCAGTCAGTAACTATGACCTCATGGTGAGTCCCCTATGACCAGTTCTTTGATGAAAACAATGCTTCTTTGCTTATGGTTCTGCATCATAGGTGTTCGCAACTGGAAGTGGGCTTTGAAGCACTGCAGACCATTCAGGAGTGACTCTAAGGAATGGTAGTGCAGCACATACTCAGGGAAAAGAACTTTGAGCAATGTCCCTTGTTGGTCATTTTGTCTGGAGGGAAATCAATGCTAAGGAATGGACCTATACTGTTTTGTGGGCAATAACAGTGAATCTAGATGGTAGATGGTCCTGGAGTTGCAAAGCATAAAATTGGACATTCAATTACAAGGAGATCTGAAGAAGAGATATGTAAGTAAAACTCTCCAAATTGACATAGAATATCTGGATATTTGTGTCCTATGTAAACTTACTAAATGCATAACACATCAGGGAAATAATCACAGGAACAGGATGATCCTATGTGCAGATGTCCATCAGTATAATTCACCAGCCCTACTTTCCCTTGCCCAATGTGCTTAAGATCAAAATGGCCATTGTAGCAGAATGAAGACCGTGCACTCACCAGGGCTGCTGACTGTAATCTGTGACCAACCTGCCAAATGCAAAGATCAATACTAATTTCAACAGTATGACACCATATCCTAGGAGGCCCAACCAGCTTCCTGATGGCAGTGATTTGTTTTAACTGAAAAAAGAAAACATGGATGGATGGATGGATAGATAGATTTGCCTTCTTTACCTACAATGCTTCTACTAAAATTACCATCTGTGGACTTACAGAATGCCTTATTCACTGTCTTTGTGTTCCACACAGGCATTATCTTTAACCAAGGAAAAAATTGTACAGTGAAAGCAATGTAGTGGTAGGTTCATGCCCTCAGAACTCACTTGCCTTTCTGTATTTTCCATCATTCTGAAAGCAGCTGGCCTAATATAACATTGGCATGGGTGTTTTGAAAACACAGGGTTTTAGCTGCTTGACAAACTACAGGGCTTGGGAAATGTCCTGAAGGAGCTGTAGGTCTTCTGAATCAGCAATCAGTTCATGAGGTTATTTCACCTACAGCCAGGAAGCATGGACTTAGGAAACTTACCTTGGAAATAATACTGACTCTTGCCATCTCAAATAACCCATTAAACTTTTTTTTTTTTAATTTCAGTTCTTGCATCTTGGCCTTGCTGCTTTGAAGAGCATAACTCCTCAGGAGAGTAGATATAGCAATAATTACTATGAAATAAAAATTACACCTGTTGTTTAACTATTATAGGCACCTATGCCACAGAACCAACAACACAGTAGGATGTTACTAGAAAGGTTGCAGCAATTCATCCTGCGTATGTATAAAGGGGAAATTCACTTGGTACTGCAAAACAGGAATGGGGGTGTGACTAGAACCCAGAAGGTTTTTTGAAATGCCTCTTGGTACTCAGAGCCTATGGCAAAAGGCAGTGGAAAACTATATGACATTATTGCAGACAGGACCACTAATGACAGAGATCCTTCAGGAAGACATGGGTAACTACACTAAGCACAGAACTACAACCAACTGCACCACTCAGTGGGAACAAATAGACTAAGGAAACTTTAAGAAAGATAAAAGTATAAATTATGGCTAGATCATCAATTATAGAAACAATAATTGTAGTAATTATGCTCATTTGCTTTTTTGTTTTGGTTTGCTTATATTTTCATAGATTAATGGATTATTTTTCTCTTTATCCTATCATCAGTTTCATATTCTATAATAGAAAACATTACAATAATGGTCCCCCATATATTTTAGTATTTATATACAGGATCTCAAAAGTGTAACTAACTTGGCTAAAGAGGGACTTACATCATCCAGAGATAATAAAAATGACTTATAGAACTTGAATCTCCTTTTGTGGATTTTGTGGTCTTTTGTTGTTAAAAGATGTATGCATTGTAATAAAGAAATTCATGTGAGATTATACTCTTTTCTTAGAAGTTATTAAATATATAAAAAAAAACTGGAAACGGATAGCAAATACTGGAAGATGCCGAGTGTATTAGTTTGTTGTCAATTTGGTAGCAACTTGAGGATTCCATTTAGAGCTTAGGAAATCAGTTTCCTAAAAATCTCCCTGTATGGCTCTGGATTAGAGTTCTCCAATATGAATAACTTGCAAGATATTTGGAAGGTACAGGTGAAGTAAATGGGTTTGAAATGTCATTGCCATTCCATTGGGTGGGTTTCCATACTTCACAATCTCCCACCTAGCAGTCACAGAAGTTTCAAGACTCTTCCATAAATGACACCATTCTTTCCCAACTCCTGTGCTTCAGGCTAATATGGTGACTGTTTTCTGATTCTCCAGTCTCAGCCTTCCAGATTGATACTCTCCAGCTCTTCTCACATTTGTGTAAGCGACATTTTCCTTATGAAATCTATCTATACCCATTACTTCCTATAATAGCTCTATTTTCTTGAACAAATTCAGACTGATACAGTGAGTGCCCATCTGTCAGTGGTTTATATTCAGTACCCATGGCCTCAGTGGCTGTTATGTCCAGTGATATAAAACTACAAGCAGAAAATGGATACTAAAGGATGTGTTATAAAGCCAGAAAAGATGTCAGAGCCCCTAGGAAACAGGTCCTGTGAAGTCAGTACCAAAACGGGTAGATCTGGCATATGGACCAGAATAAAATGGTGGAGGGTTCTCTGGAATCCAGAGTTCACTCTCTGCAAGCTGATGCTCCCCTGTAAACACAAATAATTGGAGGCCTCACCTGCTAGTTGGAATAAATGCAATTCCTAACATTCTTTCCAGCTTTTTTCAGGTTAGGTTCACCACCAGTGCCCTTGAAGCTACAGATGAAAGGATGCTGATTCAAAGGCACTTTCAAAAGGCATGGTCTGACAATGGGGATACAGATACACCTGGGGTTATTACAGTTCAGAACTAGAACTAGGGCACAGCTTATCACCCATAATATTAAATTAACACACTGAATTATAATCAGCTAATGCTGTAATGAAATTAGAAATCACTGCATTACTTTGGTTCACAAAGAGAATACATTTCTCATCTCAAATCCATTTCTCAAGTTCACCATGTGTATCCAATTTAAAGTGTAGAGTTTCTCACTTAATAGAATTTATATCCCTATCACTATTTTTCAAGCAACCTTGAAACTGAAATGATTTATTCATCAAGACCCTTCTCTTATTCCATTTTATGAGTAGCATAATTTGGTGTAATTGTCAACTGCAAAAGTGATAAGATTAGAGAACTTAGTAATTTGTCCCTTTTATGGCAGAAACACTTCAGCATGGCCTGTTTCCAGAGAAGTGAATAAAAAAGAGTACAACTATTTTCTTAAAGAAGAAAAAGGAAGCCACAGTATAAGCCCTTCTGCTTTTTCTTGAGTGTAAACCCTAAGCCCTCCAAACATTTGAAGCCTGCAAAGAATAGGTTGCACAATTCATATTATAATTTGGACACACGTGTCTATTCAAATGAGCAGCCCTCAAAAAATTTTGGTCATATGTGTATGGGTGGTAAATTCTACAATGAATTTAGCAGGATACTATTCCTTTTCTGAATCATGATCATAAAATCTGTAAGAAGCTATTGGCAGTTGAACTATTTTTAATTCGGCTCTGCAGTATGAAAGCACAGTTCAGTATCAGCTGATAAACACACCTGCCTGACTACCTGCACATCTACACACCATACATATCACATGTGCTTACACACATGAAAAGCCTGATTGTAACTGAAGCTCCAAGGCTCCTCCTAATTCTCTTTGCTCTCAGTAGTGCCCCTGTCTAGTAGCATCTGTTGACAAGGCCCCTTTTGGACACTTGCTGACAGGGACAAGGAGCTTATGGGTTTTAAATGGAAAGGATTTGCTAAATAAAGCTTCAATCCAAGCCTTTAGCCCTCCCTCCCAGAGACCAGGGCACTAAAGTCCTTGGTAGCTATGGCAATCACAAAGTGAACCAATGAACTATAGACATCTTGGAGCTTGCAGCTTGACACTGATCCCAGTTAAACCCAGTTAGGAAATTAAGCTCATGCAATTATATTTTCAAATGTAAATGCAGAGTGAGAAAGCTGCTTTTTTTATAGCTATGTAATTAAAAGTGGTGTGTGTACCCTTGGTCCATTGTCAAAGGTTAAATATCTCCTCGTGTAAAAACCTCAACACATCATCTGGGTGAAATTAAGTCTACCAAAAACTAAGGCTCTTTTTCTTCTAGGAGTTCATTCTCCATAACTTAAGTTTCTAGGCTAATATGACATGTTATATATGCAAATATCTTTGATTTTTATTTTGATTTTGTCCTCAGGTCTCATATATATATATATATATATATATATATATATATATATATATATATATATATATTTGTCATTTAAAAACTGGCAAGGATACCAGTGAAAAACATTATTTTAGGATGGGGATGGCCTTCTTTGGGCTTGACTCTTAAAAGAATTTATTTTATCTTATGATATTCTGATCATTGTTCTTACTCTATCTATGTCTTTTAGGGAGTAGGGGGCTTGTGCATGCTGAGCAAGCACTTTGGTACCCCCTGCTCATGTCTTTAAATTAAGTTGACCTGTTGATTTTTATTTTGGCTAGAAAACCCTAAAAAGAAAGAATTTTATGTTTCTTGGAGCTCTTGCACAATAAATGATCTTAGATGGCTTTGTTCCCAATGTCTCTCTCACTCTCTCACTTTTGGCATTTTCTGACTTGCCTCTTCTTGCCTTCATCTCTTAGTTTTGTCATTTCTTTTGCTTCTCAGACAAGGTTTTCTACCTGTCAATATTCTTGGTTTTGATCTTGCCACTCCTTTTGCAAGTGACAGACAGCCAACCTGAATTTGCCTAAGCAAAATGGGGAAGTTATCAGTTCCTGCTATGGTTCAAATGTATATGTCCCCTCCAAAATTCATGTTGAAACTTAGTCCCTGATGCAGTTGTTTGGAGAGAAGGGGCCTTTGAAAGTGATTAGGTTGTGAGGGCTCCACAGATTGGGTGGGATTAAGGCCTTTGTAACAGGGGATTCACACAGCATATGTGCTTTCATCCCTTCTACCAGGTGAGGCATAGCATTGATCTCCTCTGGAGGAAGTAGCACCAGGCACCATTTAGAAACGGAGAGCAGTTTCTACTGGACACTGAGCATACAGGTGCCTTGGTTTTAGATTCTTCAGCCTCCAGAACTGTGAGAAATAAATTTCTATAAGGTAACCAGTTTGTGGTCTTTTGTCATAGAATCACAAATGAACTATGTTCCCTTAACCATGGGAAGATCAAGAACAAAAAACATGAAAGGTTCACTTGCCAAAAAGACTGACTTCCTACCTGACTCTCTCCATGTTATTTCATTCTCTTCTGCACAGAGGCTTTTTCAAGGTGAGGAACATGACAATTCATAAATTTGGGTTTCCATTCTTATAAATTTAGTACCTCAGAGGAAAAGTCTCCTCTTTAGAATCTTTACTCCTAGGGTTGGATTCTAATTGGGCCAGCTTGGTTTATGGCCTGGGGCATAAGGTATTATTGGTTCACCTTGGGCCAGATATGTTTCTCTTGACTAATCATCATCTTGAGGAAGGAGATGACAGAAACCATTTCTTCTTTATGGAGGTACATAGAGAGAATAGAATTTCTTCCCTAAAAAAAGGAGTTGTGTGACTAAATAAAAGAAGGATTATTTTGGAGGCCAAAAGCAATTAATGTTCACAAAACAAGTTTATACTCCTTCAATCTCAAAGTTAAATAATGGGCTTTAGTGTCAGATAGATGAGAGCTTAAGCCCCAATTCTGTAACTCGTTGTTTTCTTAGAGAAGCCACTTATCACTTCTGAACGGCTATTTCCTCATCTGTTAAATGGGAATAGAATGTCAAAGCCTAGGTTTGGGGAAATTACATGAAATAATGATTACAAAGCACTTAGATGACTGCCTACAGAAAATACTTAATAAACTTTGGCTATTAATATAATATTCTTTGTTTTTTCTTCTTCATTTCTCTAATAACAACCCTACCCAACTAGGACAGGCTTAAGAGCCCCAATCTGAGAGGCAATTTTCTGGGCTTGTGTTCCTACTGAGATTTTCCTAGGGCTCTCTGGGCTTATCCAACAAGAAACATTTATGCTTCCTCAAATTTCTTCCCTGCCAAAAAGATAGTAAAAATAAGCAGAATAATATTACTGTTATTGGATTTATATCACAAAGTGAAACATGATATATTTGTTTATAAAGTAATTATTGGGCACTAAGTAGGTTCTGCATCCAGCATTATGTTGTTTGTTGTAAGAAATGTTAAAGGAAATTTATGGTCCTTTTTGTGTAGATTTCTTTTTAGATGATGGTTACTATATATGAAATAAATCAAAGATGACAAATTAGATTTAAAATATTAAACACAAAGATGAGGTCCAAAATAGGTTTATATTTTTGGTGAATATACTACAATAGAAATTAAAGTTATCAGAGAGTCAAGGAACTTTAAGGTAGAGATGCAGGATTATGGAAGAGATGCTAAGTCATGAATGACAGGACAGGTGGTGAGCTAAAGAGGACTGTGATATAGTTGCTGAAGTCATAGAGGAAAGTTTGACCTGGAGGGGATCTGAGGTTGGTAAAAACATCAAAAAGGGAAAGCAGGCAGGCTGCATCGTAGAAGAATCTTAACCTCCAAGGTGACAGTGTTAGGAGGTGGGGTCTTGGGAGGTGAGTAGGCCATGAGAAACTGGCACAGAAACTCAGGTGGGAACTAAGGCAATACCAGCCCCTCCTCTTCATTCAGTGAGGTGGGGATGAAGATAGGACATGGGAAAGAGTGATGGCTTCCACTGGAGCAGATATAGGGAAAGGAGAGAAACCATCTCATTAAAGGAAAACGGGGGTTGAATTTAGGCAAGATGATGCTAAAGTGTCTACAGATGTTTCAGTCCACCATTGAACTGGATATCCTTACAGAACCCTGGAAGGGTTATTGGAGGAGAGATTAAAGCTGAGGAGAAATGAGGGTGAGGAAGCAGGTAGGAGTAGATAGATGGGTTCAGTAGGAGTGAGTACTTGACTTGCCTTCAAAAGGGCAGCTCAAGGAGTACCTGTGTTAGAGAGCCTTTGTTTTCTCTCCTCCATCCTGAGTGCTCCTTTTTTGTGCTGCTGTGGCATTCTGTACTATATTGTTGGTTAGTTTATCTGCTTCCTCCCCTTACTAAATAAGCTTCTTGAAAGGCTTGTGCCTTTTCCATCTTTGTATCCTTAAATCTGACATAATGCCTTGCCATAGATAATTCTTAACATGTCTTTGTTGGATGAAGAAATGATGGGATGTGAGTGTGGTGGGGATATGCACCTGCAACATGCAACCTCTTCAACTTAGCCAGTCTTCCTTGCTCGTTTTTGTTGAGTTGACCCTCAGAATCTGGAATGGTGCTGTCCAATGGAAATGTAGTGTGAGCCACCTAATTAATTTTCTGGTAGACACATTAAAAAGAAACAGATGAAATCCATTTAGTAATATATTTTATTTCACAAAGTGTATAAAAATTATCATTTCCACCTGTAATGAACATAAAATTATTAATGATATGTTTTATGTTCTCTTTTATACGCTCTTCAAATTTTGGTATGTATTTTATAGTTACATCATATCTCAGTTTAGACTAGGCATATTTCAAGGGCTGAATCGGCACACAGAGCAACTGACTACCATTATTGTACAGTATATCTAGTTCTTTCCTTTTTGATGGCCTCTCTTCTAGGAGTTTCCTAGGTTTGAATTACTCTCCCTGTAGCTTTTTTATTAAAAATACATATTTTAAAACATATCACCGGGCTGGGGATGTGGCTCAAGCGGTAGCGCACTCGCCTGGCATGCGTGCGGCCCGGGTTCGATGCTCAGCACCACATACAGACAAAGATGTTGTGTCCGCCAAATACTAAAAAATAAATATTAAAATTCTCTCTCCCTCTCTCTCCTCTCTCTCACTCTTTCTTTAAAAAAAAACACATATCACCCACAAAAGATTGTGGGCACATATTGCAATGAAGTGAATGTTATGTCCATCTAAAATTCCTGTGTTGAAATCTTAACCCAAGGTGACAGTGTTGGGAGGTGGGGTCTTTGGGATGTGAGTAGATCATGAGGCCAGAGCACTCATGAATGGGATTAGAGCCCTCATGAAAGACATCCAGAGAGATTCCTGACCTTCTACAACATGAGAACATAGAACCAAACAGTAGGCTGTCACTTGACAATCTGCTGGGAATTTGATCTTAGAGTCCAGCCTCCAGAAATAAAATTCTGTTGTTTATAAGCTACCCAGTTTATGGTACTTTGCTATAGCACCCCTGGATGATATACAACGCACATATATATGATTAACACTATAAAAGTTTAGTTCTTTCACAAAGTCTGATGAAGATCAGGCAGCTCTCTAACATTTTCAAGGGGAATAAAAATATGGAGAGTACGCAGGATGTTTATAAAGGCTAGGCCTGGAAAATTCCATTTGCCTTAATTTAGTTATATGACCCCACCCAAATGCAAGGAAAGGTGACACATACAGTCTTGTTATGGACCCAGATAGAAAAAAATAGTGTGATGAGCACATATCAATGTCTCTGACACAATTTAATTTCTTTATCTTCCTAATTTGGTAATGATATTTGTAGAACAATATTAAATATTAAATAACAGTAATAACAAAGAATATTTAAGTCTTATTCCTGATTTTTATTCCTAAAATGAGAAATTTTCATTATGTCTCCATTTAACAAGATAGTAGGTTTGGGGTGTAGATTTGAGACAGAGATTTGCATATTTTATCATCATAGGAAGTTCTTTAAATCTCTTTTATGTTAAGATTTTAATTTGTTTAATGAGTGACTTAAGTGGAAATTAATCAAGTGTTTTTTTCAATAACTATGGAGACAATGATGCAATTATTTTGATAGTTTAATATTATGAATTATATTATTAGATTTCTTAATTTTGAATTATTTTTCTATATCATGATGTATATGTGTGCATTTGTGTGTGTGTGTGTGTGTGTGTGTGTGTATCATGTTTTTGAAAAGCTGGATTAAGTTTGTAATTATTTTAATTTTTGCATTAATATTCATAAGTGAGACTGAACTATAGTCTATTCTTTATTATTTTTGTCATGATCTAAAATTTATAAAGTAAACCTTTTCTTTTCTTCTATTTTCTTGAACTGTTAAAGCTGCATCAAGTTAACGGATTCTGCAAAGGGAGAGAGAATTCCACTATATTTTGGCCAGTTGCTATTGTGGTTGTGGGTCTATGCTTCAAAAATATTGCCACTGGCCTATCAATGTATAATCTTGGCAGAATTTGTTACATCATTGACTATGTACTTTTGTGTATTCTTTCTGACTCTTATTATGTTTTTATATTATCATAGCAATCTGCTCTTATTAATTGCTGATGTATCCTTGAAACTATATAAAAACTAAAAATAGATTTTTAAAAAAATATCTTTCCAGTTTTCTACATTTCCTGTCCTTCAATGAGGGTATTTCCTCTGCTATAGCGAACCATAATTGTGTTCTTTTCAGAAACTTCTTTTCCGAAACTATTGATTCTCCTCATATATTCAATTCCTACTGCTTAGTTTTTTCAACATAGATATAAACTAAGCAGAACTCCCAGCTGGTATAAATTCCTTTAGAGGTATGGATACAGGGCTCTCTGGGCCAGCATAGACCAATGAGTGTCAAGTCCCAGGACATGCCTTGTCTTTAGAGTAAGTGGCCCAACAAGAAGGATCTGTATCCCCAGTGGGGAAGAGGGTGGCAACAAGGTCTTCAGGTTTCTTTCTGGATGTAGTTAGTGGGCACGTATAAACAACCTCTCGAGTCTGTTGTGTGGGATCAATGTGGCACATTGTGTGCCTCTGCTACAGTGAGTCATTGGTAAGCTTCATCTTAGGTATGTAAGTAAAACCTATGTAGTTTATAGTTTTTGTTTCCTAGTTTCTTTCCCCATATTTTTTTTCTGGTAATAATACCTTTTCTTACTTTGATAACATCTTTTCTACCCCTCCAATCACATCAGGAGCAAACTGTGAAAGATTGTCATCAAAACTTGCCTTTCTTTCTACCCCATGTTTAGTCACAATAGTGGGCATAGTTTTTAGCTTTTCAAAAGCCATCAAGAGACCCCATCAACTTGGCCCCACTGATTAGCCAGATCTTCCCTGGAAGTTTGTTGAAGGATATCTTGGATAGTCAAATTGCAAAGATGTGATCATAGAATAGCCTAATGGCCAGATCCCTGATCATGTGGATTAAAAACTAGTAAGAGAAAAGGAGTTGAAATGCTGGGAGAAATGGAGAGAGTTCAGAGGATTTAGTTTACTTGAGTGTTGCAATGTTGTTGTTGTTGCTTTCCTCAGTTGTTCGGTTCTTCATATAATTCTGTGAGCTACCCTAATAAATAGTGTGTGTATGAGAGAGAGACAGAGAAAGAGAGAGAGAGAGAGAGAGAGAGAGAGAGAGAGAGAGAGAAGTGAGTGTGTGTATGTGTATAGGTATACATCTTTTACCTATATCATCCCAGGGAAATCCAACTTCTCAAGTGAGAACTTCTGTTGATTTCTAGACTTTGGATGATATTTTCCAAAGTCTATATTTCCAGATTCATTGGATTGTCTCAAAAGGGATAGCAAGATGGAAAGACTCAGGAGTCAAAACTAGTGCTAAGATCATTATCTCCTGAACTTTTCCATTATGTTAATTTTCTTTCCTCCTTCATAACTGAATTTTCAGGATCTTCTTTCACTTTCTAAACTATGGACAGATCATGCCCTTCAAAACACTAAAATTGGGAAATAGTGAAGGAATTCAACTTTTATAGCAAGAATATAAGAAGTTTGGTTCCAGAACGCATATGAAATAGATCATTACTGCCTTAAAAATGTGATTTCAGAAAACAAATTAAATGTCTAGTGACTTCATCCATTAAGTTTTTGGTCTTAGTCTTGGACAGTTGCAAATACTATCTAAGAATGTACAGTGATCTCTGGGCATACCTGGTATTATGGTTTGGATATGAAGCATCCCCTGAAAAGCTCCTATGTAAGAGATTGCAAGATGGTTCCTAGGTGAATGATTAGATCATTTTGTAACCCAATCAGTGGGTTAATCCACTGATATGGATTAACTAGGTGTAACTCTAGATAGGTAGAATATGACTGGAGGACATAGGTCACTGAGGGAGTCCTTTTGTAGTTTATATTTTGTCCCTGGTAAGCACAGCTCGCTTGCTCTATCTGTCTGTCTGTCTGTCTGTCTATCTATCTATCTATCTCTGCTTCCTGATTGTCATGTCCTGAGCTGCTTTTCTCCACCATGCACTTCCACAATTTGACTGCCTCACCTCAGGACCACAGCAATGGAGCTGACTATGTATGAATTTAGACCCCAAATAAACTTTTACTCCTCTCAAATTGTTCTTGTTGGGTCTTTTGGTCACAGCAACAAAAGGCTTACTAAAAACCTGGGCATACCTTAACATTCCTGATGAACTCCTGGGCATAAGTATGTGTGTGTGTGTACACACACACACACACGCACACACACAAGCACACACTTGAATATTTTTAGACACTGAGAAATGGAATCCTGTAATTTGTGACAACATGGATGAGCCTGAAGGACATTACATTAAGTGAAGTCAAGTTCAGAAAAACAAATACCACAACTTCTCACTTACACCTATACCTGGAAGCTAAAAAGTTGAGCTCATAGAAGTAGAGGTTAAACAGTGATTACCAAAGCCTGAGAAGTGTAGGGAGATGAGGAGATGGAGAAATAATGGTTATTATGCACAGGGGTTCAGTTAGAAACAAGGAATCTCTTCTAATGTTCTATAGCACAGTAGAAGAAATATGATTGACCATAAATACTTGCATAGCTAATAGAGAAGATTTTGAATATTCAAAACACAAAAAAATAATAATTTTATTTTTAGTTAACTGATATGCCAATTACCTTGATCTGATCATTAAATATTGTGTATGTGTATCACACTGTTACCCCATGAATATGTGCAATTATTATCTACCAATTAATAATTTAAAAATACATTAAGAACAAAAGAAAATCTTTAACTGACTTTCTATCTGGTAGCCTTGCTACTTGTTGAAAACAAAACTGTTGTGAACCTTGGATAAACACTGTGAAACTTACAGTGGGAGGGGAGGACAGGCAGCCTGAGCTTCGTGGACTCTGTTCGCAGTGTTCCCTATTCCTGCACTTCTGGACTTTCACTCTCCTCCAGATTCTATAGCAACCTCATTTCTTATTTAGAGTTCCTTAAATTCTTTAGAACTGCCACTCTAAACCATTCCAATATTTTTCCAGCTTCTAAAATTCCACCTCTCTCCAGGCTAGGTGTGGTGGCGCACACTTGTAATCTCAGTGGCTCAGGAGGCTGAGGCAGGAGGATTGCCAGTTCAAAGCCAGCCTAAGCAAAAGCGAGCTAAGCAACTCAGTGAGACTCTGTCTCTAAATAAAATACAAAATAGGACTCCAGTGGCCAAGTGCCCCTGAGTTCAATCCCTGGTACCAAAAAAAAAAAAAAAAAAAAAAAAAAACCTCTCCAAATTCACCTCATTGGTCCTAATCACTCTTCTACTTAGCAAACCCCCAGAACTCCCCAATGTTACCACTAAAGATGCCTCACCTACCTGTTCTTTCGCTAAGATATTCTCTATGCCTGTGTACAATTTCCAGTTGGCCTCAAATTTTTTTGATGTGCCTGCCAGCCCTTCTGTAGTAATAATGCTAATTCTGAAAAGCCAGTATGGATGGCTTAGAATGCTCCAGACACATTGTTAAGTAACTTACTGGCAGAATATTTAGAACACTGCTTGGCACATAGTTAAGTGAATAACAGAGGTTTGTTGTTATTATTATTATTTATAACTCTATGAACTTGGTATCATTATTATGATCTCCATTTCATGGATAAGGAATCTGTGAGGCATAGAGAGTTGAATAACTTGCCCAGGATCAAACACCTCAATAAGGATCAGAGACACAACTTTATCTCAGTTTGTTTGACAATAATATTTATCCATGTCCTTAACCTTTAAAATTTTAATAATTAGTGTATAGTTAGTAATTTTCTAACTATACACATACTAACCAACCATTTTATGATAATTTTCCTGCAGATTTCAGAGCAGTGTAATTTGTACTTAAAGTGGGTTTTACTTCGGTATTTTTTGTGCTTTTAAAATTCTGCTTATAGACATAAGGGGAAAAGTCACAAGTATTTGTGTGTCTCTGGAGATTTTCATTTTGAAATTTAGAGGCCACTGAAATATGTGTCCTTAGGGAGAACAATTTTTAAAACACTTTTAAGTTGCTAAGGAACTGAGTTTTTGGTTTTCGTTTTTAACTGCTGATGTGCTGCTTCAGTTGGCCTCTCTGATTATTTTTTTCTTCAATATTTCTCAGCCACCAATAGGTCACATTTGCTCTGATTGAAACAGCTAGACCTTGTTAGGAGCTGAGCAAATATTAAAACTTCTTGAGTGTATTATAATATAAATGATCAATAATAACATTAAAGACTCAAACCTGAGCATGACATGCATCTTCTTAAAGTTTTTTTTTTTTTTTTTTTTTTTGGAGTACATTCTCATCTGTCACTCAAACTGCTACAATGTTGAGAGCTTCTCTCCTAGTCTATATAGAAGTGCCCCTTCCTCTGTCCTCTCCCCGGGTTCCTAAGAGGTCCTTTGCTGGCCTGCCATCTCCCTTCCTCCTCTTCTCTCTCCCTCCCTCCCTCTCTCCCTCCCTCTCTGTCCTAGGCCACCCAGCCCGTTTTGGTTTTTCCCTTTGCTGTTTGAGCCTCTTAGAGAGAAGCAAGGATCATTGGACCGGGTCCTGGGGCTCTCTGAAAGGCTCCCGGGGTCTCTGGGGAGTAGTCAGAAGACAAACTCCCAACCCAACCAGAACGGGTGCCCGGAATCCTTCCCACTAGGCTGACACAGGAACCTAGATCCCATCCTGGAACTGCCAAACCCAGGGCTCCGCCCACCCCTCCCGCCACCTCCAGGCACAATCGCCTCCCCCCGGATTTCCACCAGGGTGAACGAATGGGCTTGAAGGAGACTCCAGGTGCCAGAGACGCGTCTCGAAAAAAAAAACGTGTCATTTAGAAGAAACTCTGTTCCCTACAGGGAGTGCAGTTGGCAGCTGTAGCCTCAGTCGGTTGCGAGAAAGCTCCCCACCTGGGGAAGCCAGGCGGCTCACGTGCGCGCTCGGCAGGGAGGACGCGGCGGCTGCGGGACTCGAACCGGTTGTCCAGAGGCGTCCTGGGGTCTGTCTGCGGCCTGGCCTGCTGGCCCAAATTAAAGTGGGAGGAAGCCGGCGTGCACAGCTGTCATCGGTCCGGCTAAGGCCTCCGCTCCCTGCCTTCTCCCCTCTCTCCCGCCTCCCGCCCCAGAAATGATCTCAAGCGTTGCCAGTTTGATTCCAGAGCCCCACTCGGGTGGGTTCTTTTGTTTCTTTGTTTTAATGACAGTTCCCAGCCCTTCGGCATGTCATGCGCAATTAATTCCCTGGCTCTCTTGAAGGCAGCTGGGGTGAAATTTTTTTCTGCATCATCCTTTTGGGGATAATTGTTTATGATGTGACGTCAACGGATTGCTTTTTTTCTCTGTTGAATGGAGGTGAGAGCGAGAGAGCGAAAGCGAGAGAGAGAGAGAGAGAGAGAGAGAGAGAGAGAGAGAGAGAGAGAGACTCACAGATGTGCGCAGAAGCCACGGATACTGACATTTGGCATTCCTTCAGGGCAAAAGGAGGTTGGAATGGGAGCGTTAAAAGCGTGTTGCCAAGACTTCGGGCTGCACGGAATTATTAAGAAGTTTTTCTTAAAAAAAAAAAAAAAAATCCCCGCCGCAGCGAGCCACTTAGGTGCTCCTTTCATGCTAGAGTCCGCTGTTAAGGTGGCAGCGCCTGATAATTAATCTCCGGCACCCAGGCGCTGCAATAGGCTTAAGAAGAAGACGCGGAGGGGCAGGGGGAAGTGCGTCACCAGGTGGGGAAGGGGCTCTGTATTTGGTGACAAACGCGAGGCGCTGGGGTGGAGAGGAATGGGGAAGGGAAATAGGTTCCGTGTGCTCTCCGGGGGTATTGTGTCAGGAGATGCAGGCTGGCTACCATGTGACGCGGTCCAGAGCTGAAGGGATTGGCCGAGGCAGCGCAGGCGGTGCAGCTCGGCCGGCTTGCTGTTCCTCTGCCTTTCTCTCTCAGCATCTTCCTGGGAGCCTGTAGGTGAAGCAGCACCAGCAAGCATCCATGGCCTGTCTTTCGGGTTAACACTTGTCTCCTTTGGCTTCGGCAGCTGATACTGCAGACCTCAGCAGCGGCGTTGTGAGGACTTAACTGAGACCTGGAAGCGTATCCTCCTGTGTTTTTTCAGACTCCTTGGAAATTAAGGAATGCAATTCTGCCACCATGATGGAAGGTAGGATGCTTTCTGCTGAGGTTGACTGGCTTCGGGCAAGATTTGGGCAAAACAGCACGGAAGAATGTGTGCAGCCAGTGTTGGTGGCCATTCTAGAACCTGGTTGCCAGGGTTTTGCAAGCATAAATGCTGCAGTTTCCTTGCAGAGAACCAGGGCTTGGACTAATGGAATCAACCACAGGGCTTCTGTCTAGCTCAGAACCTACAGAGAGCTCCCAGCTCCTTTGAGACAGAAAAGCCTAAAGTATTTGTAGGAAGCTGAGCTAGAGCTAGGAAAGAGCTTGCAGAGCAAATAAGTTGGGAGAGAAGATAAGGTTTTCTTTGCTGGGTTCCTGGAACTACACTGATTAAACATTTACAATGGAAACTTGTTTTCTGAAATTGACATTAGACAGGAGAGGTCATTTACAGAGTTATCCATACTGTCATTTTCAGTGAGCTGCTTAAAATTAAAAAAAAAAATTCTTATAAGATATTTTTGTCTCTGCAATTTATATCATATAATTAGAGTGATGGTTACAGCAAATTTGGTCCATGAACTGAAGTTTTACATTTATGCCATTGCAAAGAATGAACAATATAAGGAAAATATCTGGGCCTCTTGGCTCCTGAATCAGGATCTTATCAGGTTAAAAAAAAAAAAAATGTGCTTCCTAAAAGCTTTCCCCATACAATGGTTCTTAGCCAAGCATCAAATGATTACTTGCTGATTATCTTTTTGCATTCAATATAAAGTGTAAGGAGGAACTTTCCCTGGGGAGATGCTATTTAAACTATATATTATTCTACCAAATTACCCTTCCCAGGCTGAGATAGTGACAGCCAAGATTGCCTCAAAAAAGCTGCAAGCAGATCAGGAAAGAAGCAGTCAGGTCTATGCGAGCTTTGATTTTCTGTTTTCACACTACAGGATGGTGCAAAACTCCTGGCCTTTCCTAAGATGACAGGCAGAAATTTGTCCCCAGCCTGGATTTTATAATGCAGAATTGAGTGCATAATGGGTCTCAAATCAGCCATGAAAATGGCAGAGAGGCCACCTCTTAAGCCAAAGTCTGTCTTTCCAATTTTAAATGTTTCTTAGAAATTTACCAAAATGGAATTAAGGGGAGGATGGTTTCAAAAAAACAGCAGTGTACTTATTTGGCAGAAATGAATTCTTTTTGCTCTCTCTGTCATCATGTCAAATGTTGTTAGTGTGATTTGGGGGAGTTAAGAATTCCAGAGTCAAAACCCACAGATTTTGGAAAATAGCCTTATAAGAGATTGGGTATGTTTTGTTATGGAACCTGATCTTGTTTGTAAAGGGATCTCAAGCTAGTTCTTTAAATATAGGCAGGCCTAAATAAATTGAGACTGCTAGCACTCTAAGATTAAACCATTTTTCATTAATTCAAAATGAGTTTAATCTTTGAATAACAGGTAAGGCAAAGAGAGCATCACTTATGTACTTTTCAATTAAAAGTCTATGTGGATTATCTTCTTCAGTTTTTTTTTTTTTTAAATCTTCTATATGGAAGCATTGTATTTCGCCAGATAAATTTCTTGTAGCTTTTCATAAAAATGCATCTGCACTCATTCTGATTAGATTCCAGTTATATATAGGCAATTGGAAGGTCTAACATTGTACTTCTTGCCTTGCAAACTACAGAGCTAGTGTCTTCTCTGAAGGTAGTAACATTTATTGATGCTCATTAATGATCCTCCCTGGTAATATGGTCTATTGTGCCAACCCAGAATGTCAGTTCAAAGCTCTGTGATAAGCTTATCTGAGCTGCCTAAACTGAAATGAGAACTGTAACAAAGACTTGGGTTGGAGCTGAATTAGCACTATCGCCGGGCTTGCCAAATTTATCTAATGAAGGATATTATCTTAGCTCTGGTAGGAATTAGAGGTGACACTGGATGCAGTTGCCTTGTATCCGACCCTTGCAAGAGAATTTGGACAGATATTGCCACTAGTTTAAAAATCAAAGTGAAGCAAATAATTTTTTCTACCAATAGTAGCTATTTAAATTCTTTTCAAACCTTGTTATTTTAATGGTTCAGTGACCTTGGGAAAGCAGGTAGGAACCTTAACCAGAAATCCATCTGCATGTCAGTGGTCTTCCACCTTAGTTGCCAATCTCTTTGGCAATAATCTGTTTGTGTTTCTGATATTGTATTCCAGAATTTCACCTCTGAATTGCTCTTACTCTGAAGATGTGACATAATAGTTTTTTTCACTTAAGTCACCTGAAAAAAAAGCCAAGATGTTATATCTATCATAGTAACCTTGGAAAGACAAGAACCCCCTAAAAGGCATCCTAAAATGTTGTCTTACCTGAAATATCAGTGGACTCTGAGAATGTGTCACCAAACATCTAGCTCGTTAAAATAGTGTCTGATCTCAACTTGTACATGTGTCTCTCTCACACACACAGTCACTCACACATATAGTCAGCCCCATGAACAGCTTTCTATGGAGGGGGAGAATGAATGGCTGCAATAATATGTGTTCATTCTATATTGCTGAAGTATTTTAATCTGCTGCTCAGAAAAAAAAGCATGGCCAGGGCAACTTTTCAAAGCCACTTCTCTACTTTGTGTAAAACAAGAGTAAACAAATATGCAATGGAATGGCGCATAGTTTAGTTTTGTGTCCTTGTTTTTGTGGGACAGGATACAGGTTCCATTCATTCAACAGCCTATTGGGAATCCTGGTCATAGAAGAGGAATGTAACTACCTCCTCAGTGATTCTAAGGTCATGAAAGACAGTTTAATAATTCTGCAGGGAACTTAAGGGGGCCACCAATAGTTTGTGAGTCTATGATTCTATATCAACTATGTTTATTAAAAATATATATTTAAAAAAAATACTTGATTTGTTGCTTTCTACATTCTTCCTTTTTTGGTATTGATTTGTTACTTTTCTGAAGAAAGCCCAATGATATAGATCATATGTGGTATGATAATAAATAAAGGGAATTATTTGCTTAAGTGTGTGTGCATTGGCTACACTTACAATGTAGTCTATTTGGTTAGGGCAACTATTCAGGTCTATTTTCCATATATTATTATTAAAGTTTAAAAATGGCATTTTTAAAGTTATGTTTCCAAAGATAGTGAGGCCAAGCCGGTATTTCTTAGAATATCTTTTTATTCATGAGGCTGCCTGGAAAGAACTTTTCTTGTTCATGCAGAAGTGACTGAAAGTGCTTTGTGTTTTTAATTCCATACTCAGGCTTTTAGGTGCTGAATCAGAAAGATAAGTTTCTGGGTGCTGATTGTTTCATACTATATAACAATGTTCAAAATTAGCAAATGTATTTTAAAGGCTTCATTGAAATTCAGGGTGATTTAAAACATTGTATTATGTTTACTACTGAAAATAAATGTATTTAATATAGCAGTACTTTTGCAGTAATTTTTCTAAATCTCAAAAATAAAAGATAATATATTGACACAGAAAATGATGGAATGAAATTTGAACCTAAATCTGTTCAACAACAAGACTCATAATTTTGGCCTTCTAGAAATTTTTTCTTTTAATTTTGTATGAAGATGGGCAAGGTAGTCAAAATAAAAAAAAGAAGCCTTTGTTTCTTTAGTTATATATTCCATTTTTCTCCATTTTAAATATGAGAATTCAGGGAACCATATCCTTTGGTTCCTTTCTAATTCCTTTTCTGTTCAAAATCATTATTTAGATGTTTGGACACAATTTGAGATTAACTGAAATTCTGTTATTGCAGTAAGCCCTATAAACAATAAAGACTTTTTTCCTATATAGAAATGGAGTTTTATAATACTTAAAAAAATTCTTTGATGTGATCAAAAAGGAAGAAAGCAACTGAAGCTGGAACTATTTATTTTACAGTTAGCTAAGAAGTTTTTAAAGAGAATGCTTCTAATTAGCTCTGCCAATCCCCTTCCCTCAAATAGTGAAGCTACTTTAGAAAATCTAAGCATGTGTATGAGATTCTAATATATATCCCATCATTTATATAGTTTTTTTTCCTTCTCTTGGACTGTGTTGTTTGAGACTCTTTAGATGTATAAGTTCCCTCCAATTCTAGGGTCAACTTTAAATCTCTAAAAAGAATACATAGTCTTAAAAATTTTTAGATAATCCATGCTAGATGACTCTGAACAATTTTTTCTGTTGCAGTTGGCATATGTGCTACCTGTGTTTCAAATAAACAAGTTGCAGAAAGTCACCAACTCACAGTTTTTTTGGTCCTCAAAGTTCATTTTTGAGTGAGTTACTGGAACGTGTTTTCTCATAGTAACAGTGACATAAATGGTGGTATCACACTAGTCCATTGAAAGCTATTAGCCCAATATTATCGCATATCTGCAATGAGATGTATAAATAACAGTACAGTTACCATAGTGATTAGCCAGAAGGGGAATGAATGATGGCATTAAATATATTTCTAATTTCAAATATTGCTGTTTGTTATTGCTATTAGTCTTTCAGCCTGGTTTATCTAATTATTAACAAAGAAGTTTTAATTAGAGGATAATGAGAAGCTGGTGAGAATATTTGAAGGTATTGTTAGATATTTTCAAAATTTTTTAAAGACTCATAGCACTGGATTTTTCAATTATTTTCAATTTTACTTTCATTCTTGTGGCTTGTTTTTTATTCAATTTTATCATATTAACTCTTATTAAATGTGAGTAAGGTTATTACATAAATTCAAAAATGGAGTTGAGGGAGAAGGACAAAGAACTTACTGAGATGACTATAAAAAGGCAAAGGGAGAAAAGGAATAACAAATTATAATGAATTTGGACTTGTATATCTGAAAAAGTTCCTGAGAATAAATTAACTAAATAAGGAGAAGGAGGTCATAGATACAAGGGGCTGGGAAACATTAAAAGGGAAGAATCCCTTAGGAGAAAGTGACTTATGGGCATAGGTGCTAGGTCTAAACAAATCGTGTGGTGACTGCCAGATATATCTATGGGCACAGAATGGCTTGATTAGGGTGAGAAAGCTATGGGAGAAGTACTTTAGGGGGGATCTCCATTTTTTTTGGAAGATACTTTACTGGGTCTACTTTAAGGGGTCTCCGTTTTTGCAGTCTACATGTTAATTAACTGCATCTACGGGATATTAGAAAAAGATATTTCAATACCTTATATCATGTTAGTACCTTATTTAAAAAATTCATTATCTTCCCATTTCTTTTAAAATCCACATCCCATAAGAGCCTGCATTCTCTGTCCTTCTTTCTTCTTCAAGTTCATCTAATCCTTTACTGAGAGGCACACTAGTGTATAATCCTAGTGTTTAGAATAAACTCTTTCCTGCCTCCTCTTCCCCATTGAATTGCCAATTCTCATTGAATTGCCAATTCTCTTGTGACACTAGCATCCTCAGGAAGACTTCCCTATCGTTTTTGTCATCTTAAGCTCCTAAACACACACTTGGGCCACTGAATCCGCAGAGCTGTATTTATGACTTGTTGTTTAACCTTGTGTTACCTGAATGTCTCACTCACAGGTTAAGCTCTGTAAGGGAAAGAATCTGGTCCACCATTTTCACCTCTGTTCCTGCAGCCCCCAGTAGATAACTAGAATGTTTGCTTACTGAATGAGTAAACTTAGGTCCAAATGACTCTGATGACTTATTGTATTTTTTTAGGTATTATTTTGGTATCATATTTAATAGGAAAAAGTTATGTTCAACTTACATTCTCACTGGAGAAACAAAACTCACAAACATGACACAATTAGAAAATAAGACAATGTATTATGAAATGTTAAATTGTGAGACATAGATAATACATTTTGAGGAGCAAAATAAAGAGTTCATTTGAGAACACATAGTTGAGCTTTAATTATTTGGGTGATTATTATTTTTTTTTAATGAGGTAACTTTTTTTTTCATAGCTTTATTTTATTCATTTATTTTTTATGTGGTGCTGAGGATGGAACCCAGGGCCTCACATGTGCTAGGCAAGCACTCTACCGCTGAACCACAACCCCAGCAACTGGTGATTATTTTTAAGGAAATGATTTCATAATGGAAAGAGATACATCATGGCACAGATCTTCAAAGAAATTCGGAGTTAGTTTTTTCAGTATCCTGGATGCTTTTTTCTCTTCTTCCCTCTTTTTGCCCTTTCTTGCTCCATTTTTTCCCAATAATTCATCCCAGTTCTCTCTTCCTGGGTTCTTTTTCCTTTTCTCTGCTTTATGACTAACCCTGAAAATGGTGTCTTCTAGAGTCAGAAGGCTTGACTTGAAATCAGGGAAATTATTTTTAAATAAATAAATGAATATAGATAAGTGTAATGTCGTACAACGTGTTCATGTGTGCAATGGCAGTGTTGTGGTATGTGAAGTTTTTCAGATGCCAAATTTTCTGATTGGAGTATTGGCTAATTTTAGTAGCTCAAGGTGCTGGGTGAAATAGTGCAGTTTGGGCTTTTGGTAGAAATAGCACAAACCCAGAAGTCAGACTTGAGTTTGAGTCTGAGTGTTGTGACTGCTTGGCTGTGTGCCTTGAAAAAGTTACTTTACATTCCAGGGCTCTGCTTCCTTGCAAACAAAATGAGATTTTTGATCTGCCATACCTCTAGAACTTCCAGCTCCAAGAGTCTCTGGCATTTGCTGATTGATTTGGATTCTCCACATTGATTCCCTCCAAAGGCTGAATTCTAAAGATTGACTCCACTTCCTCTCACCTTAAAAATATACTTGCATCTGGCACACAAACAATTTGAATGCAATGCTCTCCTCTTCTTGTTGCTGTAATCTTTTATCCACTGTTATTCTGTCTGTATGCCACGAGTTGGTTTTGCATTTTTGCTGTATTAGAAGAAGAAAAGTGCATTCATGCAACTCTCCTTTAATAGTACCTGCGATTGCACTCTTCCTTTATTCTTCAAAAATTACATAACAAATGTTTCAGGCATTGTTCTAGATGCTGTGAGTTCAATAGTGAACAAAATAGATATAAAAAAAAAATTTCTTCCTATGTCGAGTTTCCTCTCTGGTGCAAGAGCGAGATGATTTAAAAACATAAAATACATAGTACATTAGAAAGGGGTAAGTACTTGGGAAAAGAATAGAATGAATTGCATGTGTTTGCTGTTATAGAGTGACGATGGAAGACCTCGAGGAGGAGACATTTGGGCAGACTTGAGGGACAGAGGAAGGCAGTGACTGTGTGATTGTTTAGATGAAGAGTTCAAGAAGTAGGGGAAACAACAATTGTAAAGGATCAGAATGGCAATGTGTTAGGCACGTGGGCAAAACAGCAAGGAGGCTAATATGTCTGGATCAGGGAAAGTGATCAGGAAAAGAATACAGAAAGGTAATATATAAATAGGCACCTATGAGTCTTTTTCATGGGTAAGAAAGCAAGTTCCCTATGCAGAAGTCTGTCAACATTAGCCTTTGTGATTCATGCACTAAATGACAGTTGGGTATTCAGAAAACTGCAGTTTTCACATTGATTCTACAAATGTCTAATGACGATACCTCTTGGATTTATTCTTCCCACATATTTCAGTAAATGGATGAATGTCATGTCATTGCCTTAGCTCATTCTTCCAAGCTCAAAGTTAGAGCTGAAATCTCAGCTGGATCTCTGAGCTTGAAATTCTCCATAGAAAAGATGTTAGCCCCACAATAAGGATTATTCTAGAATCAGAAAGGTGTGTCATAACTTTTAGGCCATATTCCAAAGATACTCATTTTTACTCTTGGTTCATATCCACTTCTATTATGCACCTTGACAATTGCTTTAGGATTCTTAAAAAGGTGGAGAAGTTATTGTTGTAATTTGTACCTTTAACATCCCCCTAAAAGCTCTCATGTTAATGCAGGGATTGTTCAGAGGTGAAATGATTAGATTATAAAAGCTGTAACCTCATGGGTGAATTAATCCGTTTGATGGATTAATAATCAAAATGGACTACTGGGTGATAACTCTAGGTAGATGAAGCATGGCTGGAGGAAGTAGATCACTGGTGGTATGGTCTTGGGAACTAATCTTGTCTCTGACTCTTTGCTCTCTCACTGTCTCCCAACTGCCGTGAGCTGAACAGCTTTCCTTCATTATGCCCTCCACCATGATATTCTGCTTCACCTTGGGCCCAAAGCAATGGAGTCAGCTGATCATGAGCCTCTGAAACCATAGGCCCAAAATAAACTTTTCCCTCCTCTTAAGTTGTTCTTATCAGATATTTTGATCAAAGCAATGCAAAGCTAACAAATTTATCCATTTTACCTATCTCTAACAAATGGCATAAGAAGGAAAATATTGTTCTCACATTGTTTTAAGATTATGTGACATTTGCACACACTTAAAAGTTTTAAAAAGTGGTTTTTTCATTCAACAAGTACATTTGGAGCCAATAAGTACATTTAGTCTCAGGTTCTGTGCTAGACACTGAAAGTGAAAGGTGGGGGGCACACAAGAGAAGGGCGACTGCAGTTCCCAACCTCAGGAGAATCAAGTCTAGAACTGTATATGATGTCACCTACTTAGGTACATATTTTATTCTCACAATGTCTGTGTGGTGGAAAGGATAAGTATTGCTATTCTTATTTTAAATAGGAGGAAACTGGGGCCCAGTGAGGTTTAGTGACTTGCTCAAGCGACCAACTGTCAAGTGACAGAACTAGCAATCCTGACTCCTAGTCCAGTGCTCTTTCATTTGTGTCATAGTATGAAAAGTCCTGCTCGTGCTTCAAATTGTCTGGCTGGGTTTCTGGCTGACAAGGAAACATCAGACTGCCTGGATTTGATACAGTGTTTTCTTCATAACTAAGCAAGTTCATTTATTATCAGGTCATGGTCCTTCAGACTTGCTATCAACTTGAAGACCACCTAATACAGAAGTGTCCTATTCCAAAAAAACTCCTTTCAGGGCCACTCATTGTCACCAGGATGGTGTGATGAGAAGGGTCACACTGATGTCTCTGACCCAGCAGACTCTAAACTTTCACAGCTTACATCTGACAAACATTTTATTGAAAAGCCTGGCTCCCACTATGAACAAAAGTCCTTTTTCTCCTAGGAAGAGCTCCTGTTCCCTGGCATTCTGTGAAAGCGTTGCCATTATCATGAACACATGATATTGTGTACCATCAGTTGAAGAGTAACCAAACTGGCCAACCTTGTTTTACCATTGAGGAAGCCAGGGCCAAGTGAAAGAACTTACCCAACTATTTTTATTCTCTCTGTAAGAGGACAAGTCAAAGTTTATTTTAGTAATGATTCCAAAAATGTGAATAGACAAAGACTTGGAACCCATGGTGTCTTTCACGTTCAAAGGTGCTGAGGATGGCTGGGTGACTGCCAAAAGACACACAAATGAAATGTGTCCCCAGGGTCATCGTTCTACTGAGTGCACACACAATGTGACCATTTATAGCTCTCTCCTCTGCTTTCACAGCTCATGCATCTGCTGTGGGTGAGTCAGGACAGTAGAGCGGGAAGGGCCCAAGAGGGGCTGTGCCTCTTTACTAGTCATGTGACCTTGAGTGAGGTCTGGAACTGCTTTGGCCTCAGCCTCCCCATTTGTAAGAGAAGAATAGCTTTGGCTTCCTATCTCATCGAATTGTTGTGAAAAATCAAATAAAATTATAAATATGAAAACATCTGAAAGAGTGTAGTGCAGATGCTAGTTGTTTTCTCATAAGGTTCTTTCTTACCTTAGTTGTTGATTCCCTAGTATTTAGAGGCTAGACATTACTGCTTGCTGATTCGTTTCTCATGTAGATTATGCCTGCACCAAAGATGATATATATTATCATCTTTGATTCTCAATGTCCAGGTGATAAGCTGCTCTTTTCTTGACTATGGATGGCATCATTAATCAATCACATCACCTGCCTTTGATTATCTCCTGTGCTTTGAAAATGAAGTCTGGTTTCAGCATCTATCACAACATCATATTCCAAAACCACCTCTGTGGGTTGATTAAAGTTGGCACATGAAATGACATCACTTTGCTTTTCCTACCATGGGCAGTTTCCTAAATTTAAAATACAGTGATCAGGATTGGGGGCTGGAGATGTAGTTCAGTTGGTGGAGTGCTTGCCTCTGATATACAAGACCCTGGTCAATGCCCAGCACCACAAAAATAAAATAAAAGACTAAATAGAATATTGGTGGTCTAGCTGTGCACCCACCATTACAAATGCCCTTAGAAAAATCACTGAAAATGACAAGGGAAAAAAATGCTCACAAGCACCAAGCTATAGCAACAATGATAGGAAGTGGTCTTTAAGCCCTACAGCAGGTAGAACTCTGCTGCTCCTGGGCTACTAATTTAACCATGGACTTCTTTGAGCCTCCTTGTGTCCCTCATTTGAAGAACTGAGTCTACCAGATAGCCAACTAGAGTTAGTGTTTGGATTTATTCATGATTCCTCCCTACTTCCTGTCCCACATCATTAGTCCTCATTGTCACTAATGAGGAGATGCAGACATCCTTCCTGAGGAGCTCTTGATTCTGTTCTCTTCCTTTTTTCCCCTGCTCACAAGCTGATCAGGCTTTGCTCTTTCTACCTTCCAATTTGTCCTCCTTTCAGCTGTCACAGATCAATTTCCTCACCTGCCTTTGATTACCTCCTGTGCTTTGAAAATGAAGTCCAAATGCCTTAGTATTCCCTGCAAGACTGACACACACAGGCTGCCTGGTTCTCTCATCTCCCACTGTCCCAGACAGACAGAACTCCTTGCCCTTTCTTTCCCTTCTTTATGCAGTAACAGTCAGTTCTGACCATTTGAGGTCAGACGAAAGTGCCCTTTTCAACAAAGCCTCCCCACATGCAGCAGGTTGGGTGAGGTGCTCCCTTCCCTGTGCTCAGGTGGTTCTCGGTTCCTGACTCTCAAGGCCACATAGTGGAAGACTGGAGAGTATTGGCTTTGGAGTTAAGATTGACCTAGGTTAAACTCCATGTGTGTGACCTTGGGAAGCTAGCAAAACATTTCTGTATTAGGAAAATGGGAGTGATGATAAGTCTTCCCATTTATTTAACATGTAAGTTGTAAGAATTAAATCAGAAAGTGCACTGGTAGCACTCAGAGTTCTCCAAAGAGGCATGGCTGTACCAATAGGAGAGGTACCTGTGTGAGAGAGAGACAGACAGACATACAGAGACAGAAACAGAGACTTTTCAGGAATTGGATTACATCTGTCATGACAAATTCAAAATCTGTAGGTTAGACTGGCAGGCAGGCAGGCAACTGGGGCAGGGGTTGATGCTGCAGTCTTTTGGTTAAGTATTAAGCTCCCAATAAATCTTAGCTGCAATTTTCTGTTACGCAAATCACTTTCTTGTACCTTGGTCTTCCATAACGAACCAACATTGGTTCGTTATGGAAGACCAAGGATTCTTCCAGGGCAGGGACCAAATCTTGCTTGACAATTCTAGTGTGTGACATGTGTAAGTGCTTGATAAATATCCTGTGACTGCGTAAATCCTGTGTAGGGATCACAGAGTTTTGGGAAAATGATGAAGCCATCCAGTATGGTTATTAGGAGAATTGAATAAGCTAATATATGCAAAACTTTTAGGACAGCATTTGGTCCATAGCAAAGGCTTATTAAATGTTACTTTTGTAGTCATTTATTCTTATCTCCTAATCTGCTAGAATACAAGTCCAATCCATGAGAGCAAGGACTCTAAGTGTATCACATGTGTCTCATGCCCAGACCGGTGGCTAAAGCTTAGCATTCCATGGTCACTACAACACTTCCTCTGGGTCCACACCAAAATGTAATCAAGAGTGTGCCAAGCTCCGTCCTTCAATGTGCCCTGGGAACTATGTTGCCATGAATCCGAAGATAGCAGAAAACTCAGGAGAAGATATCCAGATTAAATAATTTGATCTGGCATTTAGAGTGAGAGGATTAGACTGAATCCTCTCTATCTATAATCTGAAACTTTATACAGGTCTCTATTTGGTTTTGTAACTAGGCCAAGACAGATTTCAGTTGAACACACTTTAAACTGGTTTTAAATTGACTCACTATATATCCATTATCAGTAACAATATGTTAAACAATATTATATATACCTTTCCTCATTCTAATAAAGAATTTATCAAATTGGGAAAGGTACTCATCTCCTGGTCTCCAGAAATAAGCAAATCATTTGTGGGCATCAAAGATGGAGAGACAAGGGATGATAGTAGCAGGGTTTCATCATGGATTCCTAACACTAGTCATCAGCTTCAAAATTATTTAGCCTACCCCTCAGTTGAAAAGCGTTTCCAATATATTAAAGATGCTAATGGTTCTAATTCTGCATAATTTTGTATTTTAAAAATTATAGTTTTCAAAATACTTTCCCATATATTTTGTGCTTGTATATTTATTACCAAGTGAAAAAGCTAGGAATGTCATATCATTTGCCATTCCACAGATGGAAAGGTAAAGAAGAGGTGACCTGCCTTAGAGGGATGGCCAGCTTGTAGAGAGAAGTCAAATTACTTCCTACTCACCTAGCACATTCTTAGCCTCATCTTTAAAAACTAATAACACCAAGAAACAAGGATGCCAGGAAATACTGGGTTTTCTTTGAATTAAAATCAATTTGTCTTTCTACTAACCTGCTTTCTCTCTTCATTGTTAAATAGCTAGCCCAAAATCGTCCAGCTGACTGGGACAATGCCAAGGCTGGAACACAAGAGAGAAAGCTCATCCCTTCAGCAAGGTGGCTCATTAAACAAGAGCCAAGAATTCATATCAACCATGTGACTCACTAACCTGAGCAATTCCAGCTCAACACACAAACTAAGCTCCAGATAATAGTCTCAACATCTGACCACAGGATAATAATAAATAAATTCTCATGCAATGAACTGTTATGAAGCCAGTACAAATAACACTTCTGGAGATGATTTCTTGATAATGACAGTGACAGTTAATGTTTCTTGATTAAATATTTACTTTGTACCAAATACTCTTCTTTGCATGTCTTATATGGGATATATGATATGCTATGATAATAATAATAATAATATGAGTTAAATTAATTTAATCCTCATAATAATCTTTATAGGTAGAGATCATGTATAGAAGAAGAAACTGAGGCCCAGGGAGGTTAAATAACTTGAATAAGTTCATGCAGCTGGTAAGGTCAGGATTTGAATCTGAGCAGTCATTTCTACAGCCCATTCTCTTTACAAATATAGACAGTGCCTAGGATAGAGGATACAATCCAGTGTAAAGTGCAAAAGTCATATGTGTATGTATGCCTGTGTTTATGTAATTTTAAACTTTTTGACATAGATAGATAGATAATATTGAGTGCTTACTTAATATGCCAAGTACTATGCGGAGTGTAAATGAAACATTATCCCATTTAATTTCCTTAACAATTGTTTACAGTAGGTATTATTTCACTCATTTGACTGATGTGATCACTGGGGGTTAAGAAACTTCCTGTCTCCAAAGTCCATGTTCTGCATTCAACAAATTGTAGCAGTAGTTGATTATTTCATAACAGTGAGATTATTGGTGATTTCAATAACTTCTTTGAATCTTTCTATTTTTGAAAGTTCCACAATGAAAATGGGCCTTTCAAAGTCAGAAGAAAACAATTAAATGTCAGGCAAGTGTGTGAGAAACCACATGCTGCTGGACCCGAGGGTGGCTCTCAGCCAGAGGGATCCTACACAACAGATGGGTATTTGCAGGAGAGTAGAGAGAGCACAGTCGAAGCACACTCTTGATTACATTTTGGTGTGGACCCAGAGGAAGTGTGGTAGTGACCATGGAATGCTATGCTTTAGCCACCGGTCTGGGCATGAGACACACGCGATACACTTGGAGTCCTTGCTCTCATGGATTGGACTTGTATTCTAGCAGATTAGGAGATAAGAAAAATGACTCCAAAAGTTAGCTTCAGATGGTGAAAAAAACAATGAAAGAAGCCCAAGAAAACTGAAGAACAGAACATTTCAATGAGAAGAACAGAGACAAGGGCCTGGGACTTATAAGCTGCTCAAGGATCAAGCAAAAAAAAAAGAGTGGAGACCAGAGACCAATAAGGAGGAAAAGAGACAGGAGAGAAGAACAAGATTCAGGTCAGGACGGGCTTTGTGAGCAATGAGACGATCTGGAATCTATTCTGAGGTCATGGAAAGCCACTGGCGGAGTTTAAGGAGAAGGTCATGAGCTCGTTTGCATCTTTAAACAATTACTTTGGGTTTTGGATGGACGTCAGCAGCTACAGATGACAGTTTTTTGTTTTGTTTTTTTAATTTTAATGGAGTGTTGTTTTGAATCTGTGTTTGGTAATACGTACTATGGTTTTATTTAAATTTCTGTTCATTTTCGGGAAAGCTGATGGAGATTGGAAGCCACGGCAGTGCCCCTCCTTCAAGCCACCCATTGGCACCCTCACTGATGAGGTCTGAGGAATCAAAGGAGACACTTAGTTCAGCCATGGAGTCATTTTGTTGTCGTTGTTTTTCTAATCCAAATGGTTCTGGCATTAGGCTTTTTCAGAGGTGTGTTGAGAGGTTAAAAAAAAAAAAAAAGACTTTATTAGTGATCCAGGTGTATCGTGTGCTTTATTTTCATGCACTTGCTTGTAAATGGCTTTGAAGTACTTTGATTCTTTGATAGTCATTTTGATAATGAATCCGTTACTTTATTAGGCTGACTTTCATCTTCCTCTGTAAGCCAGATCAGAAAGATAGAAGTACATAAGAGATCTTGCCCTTAACAGAGGCCAGGCTCTCTGTATTCCATTTTCCTCCAACAAATGTTTCCATTAAAACCTCTTGTGTCCTCTCAGCATTTTATCCACTGGGGAGATCTCTACTGCACTTCTCCAACTCCATGGCCCCTCTCTTCCTACCTATGCCCAAACTCCCTGTGCTATAAAATGCATCTGTACCCCAGAGGAAAATATATGAGGTTTTCTGTTTAAAAAAAAAAAAAAAAAAAGGAGTTGTTCCCTGTTGCAGTCTTTTTATACTACAAACTCTCTAGTTTTCTTTTGTGTAATTCCTTATACCATATAGCAGCTAAGGGAAAAGACTTGGAAGTGGAAGTTAAATATAGAATTGGGTTTAGATTCTTACTCTGTGAGGTACTGTGCCTGTGGGCCAGCCTGAGCTTCAAGTTTGTTCTTTTCTTTCCTCCATTCCTTCCTTCCTCCTTTGCTCCTTCATGTGTTTCTTAGCTATTTAAATATTTCTGTCATAAATTCACAAGATTGTCAGCAAGTGTTTATTGACCTTCCAGATATCGTGCTAGGTACTAGGTATGAACCTGGTGAGCACATGTGAAATAGACCTTGTGGATCTTAGGGTTTCGTGACACAGATATTAAATGAATACAGATCACTGTATTTGTTATCAATGATAACAAATGAGCCAAGTCCCATGAAGGAAGTACTGAAAGGCAGTCTCCAAAACCTGAACTGGTCCTGCAGGAGTGAGTAAAAGTTTTTATATGTATTACATGTTACTCACGGTACATGTCTAGCCAAACATATTCTCTCTTACCTTTCCATTCAGTGGAGCGTAGCTGCTGTTATTATCATTTCTCTTGTCATTACTAATATGACTTGTACACCATGCCTCTACATGTCCTGATCCAGTGAGGCTGCCTGGGACTTGTTACAAGATGCTCCAAGATGTCTGTTTGCTGTATTCTTGGTTACTTGCCTAGATCTGTTCTGCACCTGTGCTTCCTGACTCCTGCCAGCTTACCTAGCTTCTGACCTGGTATCTGAGTAGTTTCTGGGGCTAACCACACTGGAAATTTAGAGTATTTTTGTTTCCATCCAGGCTTTAATTCTCTCTTGGAAGGCCCCTGATTTGATAGCTCTTTCTCCAAAATGAACGTCATCAAAATCCTGGCATGACAACTGCTATGTTGCCATGCTATTCCATAATAAAGCAGGAACATTTTAGGTAACTTTCCAGAAGAAAAGGAGGGTACCTTTTCTCTGCTTAAGGACTTTTGAAGAGCTCCTTGCTGCACCCACTCTGTGCTATTAGCACCTGTTACCGATCTGGAGGATACTGCTTCTTCCCATTATTTTTTGAGAATGTCTTCCTTGTTCAGCATGACGTAGAAACTAGGTGTTTTGGTCACCTTTTTCACTGCTGTGACTAAAAGATGCGGCCAGAACAATTGTAGGGAAGGAAAAGTATATTTGGGGGCTCACGGTTTCAGAGGTCTCAGTCCATAGACAGCTGGCTTCATTCCTCAGGGCTCAAGGTGAGGCTGAACATCATGGTGGAAGAATGTGGCAAAGGGAAACAGCTCATATGATGATCAGAAAGCAGGGAGAAGGGTCTCCACTTGCCAGATACAAAATATATACCCCAAAGCCATGCCCCAATTCCCAGCCACACCTCACCTGCCTTCAGTTACCACTCAGTTGATCCCTATCAGGGGATTAATTCACTGATTGGGTTAAGATCCTTACAACCCAATCATTTCCCCTCTGAACCTTCTTGCATTGTCTCATACATGAGCTTTTGGGAGACACCTCACATTCAACCCATACCACTAGGCCACAGATCTAATCCTCCAGCTTCACTACTCTTCATACCAAAGCCTGTAAAACTGTTTTTAAAATTTTTAATATTATCAGCACATGGGTTACATACATCTATACATGGCAAATCTGTGATTTCCCTCATCAGATTGGTGAGAGAAATAGTTCTTTCTGCATTAGCTCACAATCGCTTCTTCTGTCAAAATCGCTCAAATCCAAGTTTATTTTTTTCCTTTTCTTCCTATTCTCTAACTAGATATTACTAAAAGATAGATTCCCTTCAATTTAGTCAAAAGATAGCTGCCCCCCCAACAACCCTGGGTGTCTGTATATTATATAATAAGAAAGACAGAAAATAACATTGTCTCTGAAATGTTCCATAATTCTCTTAACAAGCAGGTAAAACATAACCACTGCCCCCCTCCAGGAGAGGGAAATGTTCAAGTAGTTTACAGATTTATTAACATAAAAATAGCAACCATTTCTTGAGCTCTTGTGGTATATAAGAAACTGTTGAAATTATCTGTAAGTATTCATTTCATCTAAGATTCACCATTCTATGAGGTCAATCCTGTGATAATTATCCCTCTTACAGAAATAAGAAACTGAGCCTTAGCTAATTTATGACTCACTGCACTGATTTATGACTCATCACACAAATGGTAAATTTTAAAAGACGTATTTGTTTTCTGTAATGCTATGAAACAACTACAATACCACAAATCAAAATTACTGGCTAACAAAAAAAAAATGGATAAATAGTGGTAGAAATAACAAAACTGTTATCCAGGATCTCTGTGTTTTGATTGTATTTAATTAGATTTGTTTGTAGTTTCTCGCATTCTGCTTTATAGTTTTCTGTGGCACTGTATTTTAAAGGAACTTTTAATGAACTATCTAGGATGTTTGAGATAAATTTGCAATGCCTCTTTTAGTATTTATTGAGATTCTCTTATGCACGAATGGGAAATCTATTTCCCCCTCTTGCTTCAACAATTATTGGGTAATCTTATAGTTTCCGCTATAACAGAACTTTTATAGCATTTCAGAGGAAATTCAAGCATCAGCTGACCTTTGTTTAATAAGAGAAATAAAATCATTCTGCCTGTGTGGTTTGCAAAGGGTTAGAGTTCCCAACTTCACATTAATACCTTCATTGTAGTTACAAATTCACCCCACTTTTGATTTTAATATTCCTAACAGATGCTCAGTTCTCTATAACTCTAATAAATTGCATATTTTAGAAACGTGTAAAATTATGCAGCTCCTCTCCAAGTTTATTTATAAGACTGAAATAGAGCATGTATGCCATTTACTCTGCAGGAAATACAAATAAACCCTTAGGTGTTGCCTTTTACTTCTGCTCTGAGGTTGTTGTTCTCAATGCAAGTTCTTCAGTCAGGGCGAGAAAAAACAGCAGTAGAGTCGGATGCCATGTATAAAGCACATGACCTCAAACTGCCGGAAGTCAAAAACTCTGCAGATTCTCTCAGGGTGAGGTTGTCTCACAGAAAGACAGGCAACAGCCACTCAAGACTGGGAGTAATTAATATTTGTTATTAATCTGTACAGTTTTTCAATGTGCTGGACTCTGAGTCCAGGTCTGTATACATGTGGCTTACCTATCTCTTACAATAACCTTATGAAGAATATTCTTAATCCCATTTGATGAATGGGGAAACTGAGGGTCAAGGTTACACGCATAGCTATGGAATGGCAGAACAGGGTGGTACCACTGAGTCCCAGCTCATGTGACTGCTGGGACCATCGATGGTTTGCCACCAATTGTCACTATGAGCTACTGTGACATGGCTGAGTTGGTGAGGCTCTTGTCCACTGTCATGAGCAAGGACTGAAGGTGGGAACTGTTCATGGTCTCCTCTGAGCACTTGAACTTGCCTGTTTTGCTGGTTATTTTAAAGGGCCTTTTGAAACTTCTGTGATTTTATTTAGCAAAATAATTTCCAGGACTGCGCTACCCTTCCTTCCTTCTTTTCTCTTCAGCCTTCTTTTAGACACTGTGTGCCAATTTGCATTTTTACAATGCGCCCTCTTTTCTTTTCTCATTGCATTTTCTTCTCCTGTTCCCTTACCTGGTCTGCATTGTGTTGCCACTTCCTGTGTTCCTGTTCTGTGGCCTCTGCCCTATATACTCCCTCATTTGTTTAAGTTTAGGTGGCAGCAGAACATCATATAAGATGGAAGCCTGAGAAGCTAGTTTTCAAGCCTGAACCCTTCAGGTTTCTCTCTGTGCTGTCCTGGCTAATTTGCTTCTCTCCCTCTCTCTCTCTGCCTTTCTCTCTCTCTCTTTTCTTTGCCACTCTGTTTTCATAGCTTTAAAATCAATATAATAATACTAACTCCTATCTCAGGGTTTTTGTGAGGAATAAATAAATTAACATATTTAAAGTGTTTAGCTTTGTGCCTGGCACATAGTAATTGCTCACATAATCAGTTTATTTCACTAAGTTTTGTTTGTTTTTGCAGAATGATATGTTATTTGTATTAGAAAATCCCATCCTCAGGTGGAAGGAGAAATGACTTCAACCATCCCAAGGAAAACCCTTGCCCCAGGAAGAAAACAAAACAAGTCCTCCCTTTAAGGTGCTTTCCATTTGTTCGTTTTCAAGTTCCCGTTGGCCACAACAAAGCAAGTTGGCTGACTGCCACCGGGACTTCAGAGACCAATACATCAGCCAAGTTTTGCTTTTCTCTTAACTCTTGCAATTCCTGTGTCCCCAGCTCCCAGCCACCCATAGTCACAATGCTGGAGGATGCTGCAGCAAGCCCCACATTGTGCTGAAGTTGAGCTGAGTCTTACAGTCCTAGGGGATAGGCAGAAGCAGAGAGAACAGAGACTTTCTGCTCACCTGCTCGGTACCAGACAGGAGTCAGGGTACCCATGGTAACTTCACGTGCAGGTGCGAAGGGAGGGAGCAAAGAACTCAAAATGACTCTCAGAGCCAGTTGCACTTAGAACTTTCCATGAAGCACCAATTGGATGCTCCATGACATTATAGATAGAATTATTTTTTCCCACTTAAAAAATTAGTTACCAAAATGTGACTGAAAGAAGTTAAGTAACTTGGCTAAGATCTACCTGATTCCAGCCCCTGTGCTCTTAACCCTCTCATGATCCTGCTCCCTTTACTTTTCTGTACATCTTCCTTCCTATACTACCTCTCCTGGCCTCCGTTTCTTTATCTGTAAAGGAATTAGGGTTTTAGAGTTTCCTTCCAGCTCTGATGTTCTGGCATGCTGGCGTGGGCATCTGAGTTTAGAAGCACTGTGCCAGTGGTCAGTTTCTAAGCGTCCATCTGGATGTGCACAGACAGGCTCATGTCCTCACTGCTGCTTGGTTTAGGCTGCAGCTGTCTGTGGCTCTGTCACTGAATCACATTACAGCTTACATTATCTCGCTTCCTGTACCAAGCAAATATACTTTGTTCCATTACCACTGAGCAAATCCTCTAAGGAATCCAACAGAGCTCCAAGAATTCTCTTCTGGTAGTTGCTTAATATGTGTTGCCTTGACCCACAAGTTAATGCAATTTCAGAAGAAAAGACCTGCCATGGCATCTAAGTAAGGTGGGGGTCAAATGGGGAGAAGAAAACACCCACCCACCATTGAGCTCCACTGAGCTAAGTAGCTTGCTTTGCTCTTCGAAACTTCGTGAGATTAGACTCTTTCTCCACCACTCAGAGCAAGACCCCTGGCATAGGCAGAGAATTCAAACCTGACTCTGCCCATACGTTTTCTGCGATACTGTGACCTTTCTGCACTGTGGTAGTAGAAAGAGTCACAAGATTAGAACTATTATTCCAGCCTTGCTACTCATTTTTAATGTGTTATTTCAGATAAAACACTCTTTATCTATAAAAATCAGTCAATAAAATTGATTATCTTTAAACTGACTAATCTTAGAGATTCGATATCTGGAGCCAAGTTAATGTCCTAATGATCTCAACTGGTTAGAAGGAGGATGAATTACATTTTCTTACATTTTCTTCTTCCTTTTCCTTTATCGGGTAAGTTCAGTCACCAAGGACTATCAGTCCTCGCTTCAAAATGCATCTCTCTGTCGCCTTCTATTTCTGTCACCACTGCTTTAAATCTGGACTTCATGCCACTGCTAGAATCCTAAAATAGATTCCCCTCTGCCCATACTCCCAGCCTGTACCCAATTCCCCCTCCATGTATGTGCCTGTGTGTGTGAGCATGTGTATGTGTGTGTGTGTGTGTGTGTGTGTGTGAGAGAGAGAGAGAGGGAGAGAGAGAGAGAGCCCTTGTGTGCTAACTCACTTCTTGCTCTTGTTTGAAACCTCAGTTGTTCCTTCTGTATCGTTAGTGGCATCAAATTCTCTGGGCTTCCGTAAACGGGAACCACCAAAATAAACTTTCTGTTCTCCCAGGGCTACCATCTTTATCTTATCTCTGAACCTTTGCCAGAGTTGTTTTCTGCAGTTCTCTTCATCCAGTTCTTCCAAATCCTCCAAGGCCCAGTCCAACTGCAGAAAAGAACCCTGTCCCTCTTGTTCCTCAAGAGGGATGTATCCCAAGCACCCACACAATGCCAGGCTCACAAGAAGTGCTCGGTAAATATTTGTTGAATTAATGAAGGACTCCTTTCCACAAAGGTTTCCCTGACTACATCAGCCTGCATTCATGTCGGAGTCTCTCAACCCCAGTGGCTCCAATTTGCTCTATGGTCTTTTAGTTTCAGAGAGCTGTTTTGTTTTTATCCACTTAAGGAAGAACTAAAATCAATGAAACCAAAAGAAGGTTTCGAGTGGGATGAATCCTTGCCCTAGCCATTTTCTTTTCTTTTCTTTTAAATTTTCTTTTTGGGGGAGAGGTACCAGGGATTGAACTTAGGGTTACTCAACCACTGAGCCACATCTCCAGCTCGATTTTGTATTTTATTTAGAGCCAGGGTCTCACTGAGTTGCTTAATGCCTCACTTGTGCTGAGGCTGGCTTTGAACTTTCGATCCTCCTGCCTCAGCCTCCAGAGCCGCTGGGATTACAGGTATGCACCACTGTGTGGGGCTGCCCTGGTCATTTTTTTTACAGACGAGAGAATGAAACACTTCCTGTGCATCAGGCCCTGTTCTGAGTGCTCTATTAATCTCGACTCATTGAACGTAGCATTGAGAAGTAGGAGCTTTTTTATCCTCACATTATTGACGTTAAAACTGATATCCAGAGAGTTAAGCAACTTCTTCAAGATAAGAAAGCTATGACATGGTTATACCAAGATCGAACCCAGACGTTCTAACTGCAGAATATGCGATCGTCAGTACTATGCCATCTCTGGTACCACTGCAAAAGACAGGAAAATATTGAGGGCCTCACCAGATGAACCCTGTAGCTCCAAAGCAGCCTCTATAGTCAATGAAACCCAATATCATCTCATTCAGAATAGATGGGCTTTAGATCCAGCTCCTGTTTATTCATAATCCCCAGTAAGATGCTCTCCCTGCTGTTTATCAAGGGATCTGCTCTGGTGTTTGACACGGTAAAACCGCGCCCTCACTGGAGCTCCTCTTCTTCCTTTGAGGGGAATTCTCAAGGCTCTGAAGTGTCACATGACCACAGCAGGATGTGCCTTCTTTAAGGAAGCCCTACTTCCTGGCGCTTCTCTGGCATGGCATCCTAGGAAGCTCTTTACTGCAAGTCTCTGGTCAGCTGAATAAAAATGAAGTGGGCATTTGTGTTTCCCTGCTGATTGGGTTGGCTCAACCTGATGTAGGTTCAAGTTCACAAAAGCGTAGACAGGCTTGCTTCCAGCCTTGCAATGGAGCTGGAGGAAGGCAGGCTGTGTGCCCGGCTTCTTGCAAAGCATGGCCTTGGATGTGTGTCACTGGTACCCTTAAAACCAAGGCTCCAGAAGCCCCCACCCCCCACCAACAAATCAGGGGATGATTTGTGCAAGATGCCCTACTTCTGATGCCAACTGGACCCCATTCAAATGAATGTGCAGATCAGAAAGTGTTTTCTAAAGGGTGAGTGCATTCATCATGGTAAAATGTCCTATTAAACAAAAATGCCTCAAACTGTCCCCCTGTCGATTATTCAGTCTTAATATTTTGATTCCATACTCGAAAGTTTATCTTTTCTCAGAAAAGACTGGATCTTTATCATGTCAGTGCCAATTCTTTAAGAAAATGCCAGCCTGGTTAAATTATGTGCTCCGAGTTCTTGTGTGACAAACAGAAATTACAGTAGCCTCTTAATGTTTACAAGTTTACTGTTGGGGGTTCATGCAATGCACAATAAGTTCACAACAAGGAGTGATTTGTAGTTTTTCTAAGGTGTAAACATGAATCATCCATTTGGGAATTTAGGTGGGATTAATTAGAGAATATACCTACCTAACTGGTCAGCACCCCCATCTCAACATGGTTATTCTCTGGAGGAGTAATTATAATATAGGGATTCCCCTGCAAATTAAAGGTAAAATCTCCTTCTGAATCAGGTGCATTGTTTTGGATTTTTGTGCAAATGGTTGTGACGTGAAGCTTTTGGAATTTTCCCATTCTGCTTGTGGGGCAAGCATTGCTAATCAATCCACTACACTAGCAAACACAGCCTCCATCAGAATCTTCTACAAAAAGTTAATTGGATTACAAAAGGATTTAATGCCTGAAGATGAGAAAATTGCTCACGGTTGCTGGGCTTTGCAAGGTCTAAAATAAGCTGTCTCTTTTTTCCTTTTTAATTTAAGCCTGATATTAAACACAGATTTCTCCATTCTCTCCTACACATATTTGGGTCTCTTAGAAAGAACTTGCCAAATGTTCTCCAAATACATCAGAAAGATGGGTCACTTCATTTGGTCTGCCCACCTCTGGTAAGGCACTAGAAATAAATGTTTGGGGAGGAATGGTTGAAGAAAAGGAGGAGTAAGGGCCAAATTCATAAAGGAGGAAAATAGGTACATTGTTATGGTTTGGATATAAAGTGTCCCCACAAAACTCCTATGTTGATGCAAGTATATTCAGACCTGAAATGATTCGATTATGAGAATTGGGACCTTACCAATCCATCCTAACTTGGAAGGATCACAGTACTGTGGTGGGTAGTGATTCTGTGCTGGTGGGGCTTAGCTGGAGAAAGTAGGTCACTGGGAACGTGCCCTTGAAGGATTCGTCTTCCATGTGGTCCCTTCACTTTTCTGTCTCTGCTTCCTGGCCACCATGAGGTAAGCAGTACTCATCACCGGGGCCTTTTACTATGATGATCTGACTCCTCTTAAGCCAGAGTGGTGGAGTCAGCCAACCATTGACTGAACCTCTGAAACCATAAGCCCAGAATAAACTTTTCCTACTCTAGGTTGTTTTTGTCAGATATTTTGATCTCAGTGACAAAAAAAAAAAAAAAACTGACAAACACACACAGTAGACAAAATTTTATAAACAAATAATATGCCAATTAATCATCCAACTTATGGTACTGTAAGATAACCTACTTCTTGGCCTTGTTTACGTATTTTGCCACACTCAAAAATAACTTTGGTTAGGAGAGGGAATTTACTAATCTATAGAAGACACTTAGATTTTATGGATTTTGATTTGTTTTCAGTTTTTAATAGTTAATACTTTTATGGATTCTTCTCCTATAACAATCTGATGCCTCTCCTATAAGCCTATTTGGATTCCTCTGTTATAACAATCTGATGCCTCTACCGTAAGCCTATTTGGATGTTAGTTTTCCTGTTGGAGAATCAGCTCCATAACGATGGGAGGAGTTGGGTCCTTATTTTTAAAACTCTTAATTAGCATCCAAGAAGTTATCAATGTGCCTTGCGTGTGGTAAGTTTGAATGAAGAAATGAATAAACAACATTTAGCATGAATGGGTTTCATCTCAGAGCCTTATCTACCAGGAACCAGTCATAGACCTGTTCCAATGACAAGTTCTCTTGAATGCAAGTTTTCTGAAATTGGAGATGACTGCATTCATCCCTCTTCTACTTTATCCTGAGAACTATGCTTGCTTCATGGCCATGAAACCTGTGTAACTGTATAAGAGCCCACACATAGAGGAGCCCCACACTTAATCTAATGCTCGGCCATTGCCTTCTTAAAAGTTCTAATAATTTTTGATCAAGGGGTCCACCATTTTCATTTTGCACCAAGCCCCACAAATAAAGTAGCTAGTTCTATCCGAGAGCCCAAGATACTGTGCTAGAATGGCAGCTATGGATTAGCCTCCCTCCAACATGGTTCTTCTCAAGTAATGGCAGGTTATGCATATGTGCTTCCCTAGCTTAATAAAAGCCTCAGCAGCATGCATTTCATTAGAAGCATCCCTTGTCATTTGGGTTCTAGATGAATAATTCTAGATTCCTACCATGCAGAGATTATGATTTGGCTTCAGAGAGTCAAAGACCAACAGGGAGGGCACCCAGAGAGGGGCTACCATGTGCAAATGACTTCCAGGCTCATCCTTCTAACTGGGGATGAGGGAAAGGAGAAGAGAGCTAAGCAAACCTGAAAAATCCCCCAAGAGATCCCCAGGGGACCCATGTTGCTGTGCACCTTTCTCAGTTTTCTCTTCCAGGGCTCAAGTGTTCTAGGACAGTTTTTCCCCAACTTTAGTGCATGCAGGAAACACCTAGCCATCTCCTTAAGATGCATATTCTGAGGCTTTAAGTTGGAGCATGTGATTCTGCATTTCAAATAGGCTCACAGGCAAGGTCGATGCTGCTGTTGCATGGATTACCCTCACATAGCAAGCTGACAGGATGCCAGTTTTCCGGTTTGGGGGCAGATCCTGAATTCCTGTTTCATCCTGACTTATGGTAGAGTTACTGCCTTTCCTAAAAGCAGTCTGGCTTTCCCTCCCTTCCCTGCATTTATTCTGACATGTGCCTGCACAAATACACATGTACATGGTATGACTTAACATGGTCAGAGCTATGACTTAATGTGGTCAGTCTGACTCCAACTTCCTTAAACAGTGATGAGATTTACTATTTTACACAACTGAAATAACAGAAGGAGTGTAAAAAACAGACCCCGGGTGCAATGTCATCAAAGATCAGGGTTTTCATCTCTCTTCTCTGCCATCCCGAGTAGTACAAAATGGCTGTGATTGTTACAGGCATTGCCTTTAGATAAAACAATGTCTGGAGGCACAAAGGAGCAGTCTCTCTGGTGTTTTAGAGCCTGGATACTTGTCTTCGTAGCCCATCAGTTCCCAGAAGCCCCAGACATCTCACATTTCACATCATGGGTCTGTTCCTAACTCCATCAAATATTTCACCAGGGAACAGAGTGGCTATGACACTCAGCTTGACGAAGATAATCAGGGAACACTTCCCAGAGCCAGAGAGGAAAGAGTTGGCATCCTTTGAAACACATGGATATGTAGAGGAGTAGATATCTAAAAAAAAATCGGGTTTATTGGAAAGAGGGAATGTGCTGAACTATGGGGGAAGGGAGAATGGGTACTGGCTTGGCAACCAAATACGTGTCTGCTCACACACTCTCCCACCTGTGTTAGTGAGCCTTCCATGGCTGTGACAAAACGCCTGGGAAAAATAAAGGAGAAAGGATTCATTTTGGCTCCTAGTTTTTCAGGGTTTTTAGTCCGTGGTGGGTTGGCTCTATTGGGCTTATAGTTAGGAAGCATCATGGCAGATGTGATAGAACAAAGCTGTTCACTTCGTGATGGTGGCCAAGAAGCAGACAGAGAGAAGGGGGGCTAGGAACACGACAGAGCCTTCAAGGTCAGGTCACCAAGGACCTACCTACTCCAACTAGGCCTAACCTCCAAAGTTTCTGTCACCCCCAATAGTCCATTGAATTATTAATCCATCCCTGGATTAATCCATTGGTGAGGTCAGAGCCCTCATGATCCAATTGCCTTTCAAAGACCCCCCACCTCTGAACACTGCTCCCTCTGGGACAAAGCCCCTAATACATAAGCTACGCGGGGTGGGGGGGACATTTTAGATCTAAACCATAACACGAACAAAAAGCCTTTATTTGAAGGAGGGCAACTGACCATCTCTTTGCAGATCTTCACAGAAAGCCCCATAGTATTCCATGGTGTATACCTGCCCCATACCTTCCACTGGAGTTGTCCTCCCCTGAAGCTGACCTGGAAAACACTTAATTTGACTTTGAAAAAAAAAATAACCTTTATGGCTCCTCTTGGCTAGGCAGCTGGTCATGGATGCTTCATGACGATGCCGGAAAAGGAGGAGGATGTGACTGTGAAGTAAGTACCTGGTTTGGTTTGGCTGTCAGTTTTACTTGATTGAAATAGTAAACATTTTCTCAGGTCCACCTTCCTCGGAATTCACTCCATCCTTGTGATTCATATTCAAATAAAGAGTGGGAACTCTGAAATCCAAAACTTTCTCCATCCAGTTGTAGGAATAGCACCATCTTCGCCAGCATTGGGGAGTGTGGTTCTTCTGTTTAGACACTAAATGGATTTTACAGCCAGCCTTCTGGATAACATTCCTAGAAGACCCAGTGACCTGCCAAAAAAAAAAAAAAAAAAAAAAACTAGTTTTAAAGTATGTTCAGAGAATGTGTTCCTTGATACAAATTCCTATAGTTAGAACATGCATTGAAAGAACCTTCTGTCCTGGTTATTATGAGTGTTATTTTAAAACAAAACAAAAAAAAATAGGAAAGAGTTGGCATCCTTTGAAACACATGGATATGTAGAGAAGTAGATATCTAAAAAAAAATTCGGGTTATCTTGGAAAGAGGGAATGTGCTGAACTATGGGGGAAGGGAGAATGGGTACAGGACACATGGGGAACAAAGTCTCAGATTCTCAACCCCAGCTGAAGCCTCAGCTGAAACCTCAGTGATTTCTCTAACCAGTGATCTGAAACTAGTTACTTAACCTCTTCTAAATTAAGTTAAATTTATTTCTTATCTGACACATCAAAAACAACAATTATACATATTAATGGTGTACCGTGTGATATTTCCGTATATGTATACATTGTGTAATATTTAAATCTGGTTAAGCATATGTCTTCTCAAACGCGTATCATTTCCTTAAGATGAAAACATTCAAAATCCTTTCTTCCATCTTTTTTGATATATATATATATATATATATATATATATATATATATATGATAACATAATTGTTATATGTAGTCTCCCTACTGTGCAGTGACGCACAGGAGCCTCTTACTGCTAGCCATAACTCTGACAATCCTTTGCCCCATGCCACCCTCCTCCTAACCCTCCCTCCCAACCTCTGGTGGCGACCTTTCTACTCTCAACTTCTATCTGATCAACTTTCTCTAGGATTCCACATGAGTGAGATCATGTAGAACTTGTCTTTTTGTGCCTGGCTTTCTTTATTTAATGTGATGACCTCCAGTTTCATCCATGTTGTCACAAATGACAGGGTTTCATTCACTTTTATGGCTGATTGGTATTCCATGGTGTATACTTGCCAAACTTTCTTCATCCATTCATTAGTTGATGGATGCTTAGTTGTTTCCTTTTCTTGGCTCATGTGAATAGTGCTGCGATGAACATGGGGATGTAGATGTCTCTCTGATACACTGACTTCAATTCCTTTGAGTATATTATTCAGAAGTGGGATTGATGGATCATATGGCAGTTGTATTTCTAATTTTTCAAATTGTTTTCTACAATGACTGTTAACAATTTGCATACCCATCAGCAGTATTGAAGCATTTCCTGTCTCCACATCCTGGCTATGCTTGTTACCTTCTGTCTTTTTTATAACAACTATTGTGGGAGTGAGGTGATACCTCATTATAGTTTTGATCTCCATTTCCTTGATGATGAACCTCTGTATGGTCTGGTTTCCTCATCTGTGAAATGAGGATCAGAACAGGTCATATGTCTCTTGGATATTGTGAATATTAGGTATGCATATAAATCAAAGACTGATTAAATTATGTTGTAATCATGTACAAATATGCCACTATGAAACCCACTATTCTGCATGATTAATATGCACCATTAAAAATTAAATGAAAAGGAATGCTTAAAATAAAATAAATCCTCTATAAATCTTAACACATGTGTTTGTCTTGACATGCTTGCCATGAGGCAGGGCCTAAATTTATACACATTTTTCTCTAATCCTCAAAATGATCCTGGAAGATTACATATATTGCAAACAGCAACACCTAATGATAGCTGACATTAATTGAGCACCTACTATGTTCCAAGCAGCTTTGGCGACTAAACAGACACCATCTCATTGTAGCCTCCCAGTAACTCACAGAAATAGAATTTTTCAATTTCACAGATGAGGAAACTGAAGTACAAAGAGATCAGTTAACCTGCAAATGACGTTCACTTTGTCCGTGACACCACTGAGACTGGAAGGCAGTCAGCCTAAATCTCACAGGTTGAGCTTCACAACACCATTGATACTGGAGTCTATAGGCTATGATGTTGGGTGACTTGTTCGCTCCACTCCTCTATGTTGCTTCCCCAAGTTGGGTATTAATGTTCTACTCCACGTCAGAAAAGGCAGAGGGAGTCTGGGATAAATGATCAATAAGACACAGCAGAACCAGAGGAAACAAAGAGAAAAAGTTTCAAAGAGTACTAATAATAGCACATAACTCTTCAAAAGGATTTGGAGTCTGCAAATCACTTTCATATTTAACTAAAGTAAATGAGGATGTTAATTGTCTTCAGTATGAGCTGTTCTTGCTTTACAGAAGCAGTGCCTGTGGGAGGGTACAAGGTCAGGTTCAAGTTCACAGCCAGGTGGAAAGGACACATACAGTTCCAAGAGTCAGCTCCACTTTGCCTCAGATGATACCATGACTGTGCCGTCTTAGATCAACAATACCGCCGCTTTAGGTATCAGAGCACTTTTGTGCCAATGGAACATTATAGGAAACGCAATGAATAAAAAATATAAATGTTTTATTAGTATACATTTCTACTTTCAGTGTTATAGTAAATTGACAATAAAGTCCGTAACTAGATCAGTTAAAATACAACAGCCTAAAATTGTGCTTCCAGTTTTCATCTATTTTGCTTTTCTTGAGTGTGACCAGAGTAATAGCTACAAATGTCAACAGCTCTGGACTTTTTAGTTCCCAGAGGTTTCTTATATATCAGTTTGAGTAGGTATAAGAGTTTCTTTTATCCAAAAAAAAAAAAAAAAAGTGTGTTCTTTATTCATTGGCATGTGTCAGTGAGCATCTGCTATGTGCTAAGCACCCAGAAGCACCGCAACACCTGAAGGACAGCGAGACAGGGTCCCTGCCTACACAGAATTTTGGAGAGTGGTAACTTCCATCTGGAACTTGCACAGTAACTAGTTTGCATTGTTCATTTACATTTCTTTAAAATACAATAGACATTAGAGGGAATTTTCAAGCAAGAACATTTTTGTTAGGCAGGGGTTTCAGGGGGCAAGAATTTTTCTCTTTAAAAGGAAAAAAAGATCATGTATTGGGTAGAATTTTAGAAGGAATGGAAGCACTGGGCGGCAGGAACTGTGGTACATTGAGTAGAAGGTGTACATGAGCAATAATGACTGGGACAAAGGCTACAGTGAGAGCCCAAAGCTGGGAAATGCTACCCTGGACAGTGAGGAAGGATGGGTAGATTCCCATGAACTTACTGGGAGTACGGAGGGGTAAGGTATTTTACCCCAACAGCAGAATATTCTTAGGGCTTGAACTTGAATTTTAGTTTGTTGATTGTTTACTTTTAACAAAACTGCTTTTTAGCTTTTTGAAAGGGGGTACAGGAGAAAGAGCTGAATTGCTATAGAAAAAGATGTTGGAAGAAGTTTTAAGTATCCAGGAATTACGTAGAAGGGGACTGTGCAGGAACCTTGCCCTGCGACTTTGAAGAAGAGCGGTGTTCCAAATTCAGTTTCACCTTACCTGCCTTGCAGGATGCAACCCTTCCTTTGTTATTCTCTGTTCATTGTTGTTGTTGCGAAATTTTATCAACCACTATTCTGTGAGGAAAAATAAAACATCAAAATTTCAGCCTAAACAGACAGTCTGAACAAGATATACCTAAGAGGAAAATTGGACTGAGCAGGGGGTCAGTGAGTGTATCCTGGGATATGTGGGTGGGGCTCAGGCATTTCTAATTCAACACTGAAGGGTTGTGTAAGGGGTCTGGGAGGAGGTGGCTCCAGGGAAGAGCCCATCGCCTGGCATGCTCCAGGCTCTGCCTTTGATCCCAGCACCATCACAAAGAAATGTGATGTAAGGCCAGAGGACTTGGGGCTGCCCATTTGGCCAACTCCTGGGTTGTTTGGAGGACACACCATAATGGCAAGAAGGCACTTTAGCCACACAGATCTATTCCAGAACCTTCAGTTTACACGTTTGGTAATCACAACCAAGGAGAGGTGAGGCCAATGAAGAAAGACCGTGAACAGATCTCCCCCACAGCAAACCTGGTCCTCCCTCCACTCTACCCCTGCCTCTTCACAAGGGATGATTCTGTGGTCTGTGGATGTTTGGGGAAAGTATTAGTGATTTAGAGCTCTCCAGTGGGCTGACTGGCTTAGCAGCTGGGAAACTCTGAATCACATCGGATGGAATGTTTTGTTTACTTCCTCCCCACAGGGCTAAAGGGGAGAGTGGGTTTGTTCCCCTCCCCTCCCCCCCCCCACCAGTTTGCTGAAAGAAATAGTTTCCCAGTTCATCTGGTATCACTTCCAACCACTCTTTCTGTGGCTCATTTCAGAGAAGGGATATCATTTGAAATACTTGATTTCTTTTCAGAACCCGGCAAAGGGGAAGAAGACTGTCTCTTTTTTAACCCCTCTCTTAGTAAAGCTGCTGCTGTCCTTTGCTGTGATGGCACACTGTCACAGCAAAGTCCTCTCTAGGGCAGCCAGGGCTACTGGGAAAGGAAGTGTGTTCAGAGATTGTCAAACCAGCTTGTCCGTTCAGTCCGCTAGCTTACTGGGCCAGAAATCCTTCTTGAAGGCAAATAAGTCAACACCCCGTGAACAAAACAATGATGAGACTGGAGCTGCTCAGGTAGAAGGTAGAAACCCAGAACACTCCCCCTAGCTGGTAGAGTGGCCCCTGAGACATGTCTCTGTGGAAGACACTGGAAAACTACTAAAGCCATGAAGCTGATGCACAGTATGATCACTGTAAGTTCCAAAGTCATCTCCCCAGGTTTTATGATGAGTGGCATGTCTGGATTTGAACTCACATTCTGTCTACGCAGGCTCGGTCCATTGGCCTTCTGTAGCTCACTCCTGTGTTCTCATGACTTATGCCCCACAAGGAACTCCGATCTCCTTGGAGGGCAGAGCAAAAGGATGAGGTTAGAGATGCAATATGTTGCTGTGTCCAGGAACCAAGGAAATCTCAGTGAGGTGGAGCCCGAGGAAGCTTGTTTGATTTGACAAACATGCAAAGATGGGACCCCAAAAATTATTTAATGTACATTCACATGCTATATAATAAGGTGAGTACCTTCTGAGAGACGCATGATCAGGTTATCCCATCACTGACCAATTGCACTTAAACAAACCTCCATGGAGCAGCCTATTGCACACCTGGGCTACACGGTATATATCTATGGTATAACCTGTTGCTCCCAGGGACACAATGAAAAAACAACACAAGATTAAATCAAGCACAGGAGACAATGATGCTCTCGAGAGACTCAGTAACGTGAGATGTATGATGCTGCTGCTAGATGACATAACACCCTGCTTGATGGTGAACATTACTTTATAAATAGGAATGTACTCAAAAATAATAAATAGCATAGTTAACACATAAGCCTGCAGTGCAGTCATTTACCATCATTTTTGAGCATTAGAGACTTTACATAATTTTATGTGCTATACTTTTTATGACTGACTGCAGAGTTGGCTTTATTTTTTCACGCTGACATCACCATAAACATATGAGCGATGCATACGAAGCAATAGGGATTTTTCAGGTCCATTAAATTCTAAGGAACTACCATCATATACACAGGTGTTGACCAGAATGTGGTTATGCAGCATCTGACTGGCAGTTCTTAAAAGACTTGATATTTCTGTGTCACCTGCCCTTTCCTCTCTACATGAGTCCAGATACTGTCCAAGGACACCCTGTAGTCCCAAGCAGAAACAATATAAGTAGAAAATCATGCTGCATTCATTATTCTTTTTTAAAAAAAAACTTCATAGTGGGAGATGTTCACCAGGCCACTCAAAGAGTAAGGGAATTAATTTTGATTGAATGCTCACTAGGAGTCCTAGTGTCACTATGCCACTCACTCCAGCCCACTGAGCTTCCGTCTCCTACATCACAAAGAGGAATTGAGAGAGAAATGAGGTATTACAGAGAGCCCTTGGCCCAGTGCCTGGGTATAGTGAGCAGACCATAGTACTAGCTATTATTTTTATTATATATCTAGTATGATAATAACACTTCTTACAATAACCCTGTGGGGTCTAGTAGTCAAAGTCATCATTTTCCAAATGAAGAAGTGGAGCTCTGGAAAGTTTTAGTGGCTCAAAGTCACACCTTCAGGAAAGAGGCAGAGTGGATACAAAACCAGGAATATCTAACCACTGTCAATTTTAGACTACAACAACCTCTGATAAATCACTGCTTCAGTTTAATTCAGGAAAGAGATGTTTCTGCCAATGAACTGTCCTCCGACTGGTAATTCAGGTGTTTCCCTTTTGGGAATCAACTTTATTGCCAAAGTATATTGATCTACTTGATCCAACATGATTTATCTTTTTTCTTCCATTTACACCGGCTCCCTTTTCCTGTGACCTGTTTTTTAATTTACGTTTTATACACCTTCCTGTATTATTCTTGCTCAAATCTTTCCCCAAACTACCCAGGTTATCAGAAACTTGTAAAAATTCAAATATAAGTATTTGAAGTCTATCTTAAGTTATAGGGGATATAAACAGGACAAACTGAGATTTCTGACATGACAGAAGTCACAGTTGAGGACAGTAAGATCTATGCATGAAAATGATGAAGCAGGAAGTAAATCCAGGTGGAGGGGTATGGGCAGAAAGCATAAATAGCACCAAAACGGCAAGAGATTTCTAAAATTGGAGGTTACGTTGAAAAGTACTCTGAAAATTGAGCTTAGAATTTCAGAAAATAACATGTTACAGTGGAATCCAAAAGCTGGAAGACTCGACTTTAAATAAATCATTTGCTTCCTCATTTATTCATCACATTTCTGTTTACCTTATTTTTATAGGTACCAGGTAGTGAGTACAGTAAGAATGGTCTCTGCCCCCATAGAATTTAAAATCGAATTTGTCAAACAACAATAATATCAACAACCCAAAATTACTTGTTCTGACATGTTGTACTTCTAGGAGAAAGCAGGAGATACTGAAATGGGATAGTCTAGACTGACTTGCAACTAGTCATCTTGTTCCCACTTGCCAGTCTATTTTTTTAAAGGAAAACTCTATTTTAAGTAATTTATTCTAGATACACTATTTTTCAGTTAGGACCAACACAAACCAGTCATTATGCTGAAGAAATGATTTTGATGTCTTCCTCTTATGGAAAGAAATTAATCATTCAGCTAGAATATGTTGGAACAAACAAACACTGTATAAATTTTATTTTTAGGATACTGGGGTGATTTGTCTGGTGGCAAGCAACCCACCTCAGCACACTCTGCCAGCTAATTTGCTATTTACATCATAGGACCTTTTCAAGATTGATGTAAATAATAACCATTTTTTGTTCCATGGGACCATCAACTTTCTTAGGAGTTGGTTCTCACTCCATCAGAAACATTTGAAATAACATCTGATAATTTTGAAAAGGAAACTTTAATGTATTTGATTCCAAAATCCTTTATTTTATCTAGCCAAAAAAGTATACTTTTTCTAAAGAAGTTCTAATTAATTTGGGGACTGATTAATTTTTATCCTAGTATGCAGAACAGTGTACACCAATGAAATACCAGTCAAGAGGGAGTTAGATCTGAGTTTTAGTCATAACCACACCACTTGATTGGTCTTAGTTTTTCAGCGGTGATGTTGGGATGATAATGACAACAAGGTAGTTGTGAAAGCATAGTACAAAATAGAGTATGTTTTATTATTTTTTTCCTTTTTAAGATGTTTTTACTCTCTTCTAGTAATGGTATCCAAAATTTCCCTTGGATATTAGCCGCTTTCCCATGTGGTGCAGACTTAGCCAATCAGAACAGTAAATGGTTATGCTTATAAAAACAAAAGAACCACATCAACTGACTCAAGATAGCATGTGTCATACAAATTGGTCAAATAAAAATGAATTTTTGGAATTTTGTGGGCACATACTGAAGTAATTTTTTTGTTTGTTTTGTTTTCCTGACCTTAAACCTGAAATGATATGAACCTGAGGCTATAGGTTCCAAATAGTGGGCTTGAGAATGCAGTTTCCACAGAGAAATTTTCTTTCTCAATCTATATATCTTTTATTTCCTTTTCTTGTCCTATTGCAATAGCAAGGATTTCCAATACTATGCTGAAAGGTAAGGCAAGAGGGGACATCCTTGCTTTTAGCCTGATCTTAGTGGGAAAAGCTTTCAAGTTTATCACCATTAAGCTTAAAGTATTGTTCGATGGTTTTTTGTTGTTATTGTTGTTGTTGTTGTTTTTGTTTTTGTACCTATTCTTCATCAAGTTGAGGAGGTTATGCTCTATTCTTAACTTACTGAAAGTTTTTATCATGAAATCTGTATCAAATTCTGTCATTCTTTTTCTGTATCTGTGAATATGATCATGTAGATTTCCTTTAGACTGTTGATGAAACAGATTACTTTAGTTGATGTTGAAACGTCAAACCAAGCTTGCATACTTAATGTAAATCCCAGTTAGATGTGGTGTATAATTCTTTTTATACAGTGTTATATTAAATTTGCTAACACATTACTAAGAATTTTTGCATCTATGTTCAAGAGAAATATTGATCTATAGTTTTCTTTTATAATGTCTTTGATTTTTTTATTAGAGTAATTCTGACCTCATAAGTTAGTTAGGGAATATTTCCTAAACTTTTACTTCTAGAAGAGATGGTAGAGAATTAATTATAATTTATTTCTTAAATATTTGGTACAATTCACTGGTAAACTCATTGAATCCTGGGTGCTTCTTTTTTAGAAGTCACTAATCATTAAATTGATTTATTTGAAGGATACTGGCCTTTTCAAATAATCTGTTTTTTCTTATTTAAATTTTGTCAGGTCGTGCCTTTTAAGGGTTTGTCAATTCAACTTGGTTATCAAATTTGTAAACATAGAGTTTCATACTATTTCTTTATTATCCTTTTCATGTCCATTAAATCTATAGTGATGTTCCATCTTGTGTTTGTGATATTAATATCTTTTTTCTTAGCCTTACTAGAGGCTTATGTTTTATTGATCTCTGCAAAGAATCAGCTTGGGTTTTGTTGATCTATTATTATATTTAAAGCTCTTGAAATGCCATGCGTAGCCATGCATAAATTCTCTAATTACCATCATCCTAGGAACTTTTTGAAACTTCCCCTTTATGGCTTGAGGCCAAAACATTTTACAGAACTGACTCTTACATTTACCATAATCCAAATATGCAAGAAATAAATTTGTGTTCTTTTGTCTTTTTCTATATATCTTTAAGCTGTACAATTTGGAAAATACATTATAATGTTAAGCATTTTCCCAAGGCACTGATAATTAATAGACAAATATTCTACAGGCAAACCAAATTTAAAGAAGTACTATGTTATCTCCCTATTTGATTTCTGTTTAATAATGTGAACGTTCAACTAGTTCTTTATTTTAGAAATTTCAGTGCCACCCATTTATCCATCTCTCCATTGATAAATATATTTAACAAATGTTTATTGAATACTTACTATGTGACAAGCACTGTACTAACCATCAAGGGTTTCGTATTAAGCAACATTCACATAATCATCTGCTGTCATGGAACTTAATGTTCTTTTGTCCTCACCACTAGCTCACCCACCCTGATTCCCATCTTTCATCAAACTTGTAATAAATTCAAATGTTCCAATAATCCTATTCCATAATACTTTTTAATCTGACAGTCTGTTTCTCTACTATTTCTGCCATAAATTGCTTCTACTTCATCTCTCCTAAAACACTATAGTGCCTCATCAACCTGTTTCCTAGCTTTGCCATAGTCCATCTTTCACACAGTACCAGTAAAGTTGTCTTCTTGATAGCAAATCTCACGATTGGTCTTAGCATCACTGTGAGTGGGTTCACCAGATGTTAAGGGTCTCTCAATGGAATGCAGTGTCACCTATAGAATATCACCCATGACATATTCTTGCCTTAATTAGTCCTTGTAGAATAAACTATTCTTTACAGATAGAAGAAGAAAATAAATGATACCAACTGGGAAGCAAGCAAAAAGACAAATGCAATATGGGACGTAGTCCCCATGGCCCTGTGCCATGTTCTTTGAGTAAGTCAGTGGTGTGGGAATATATGAGTTCTGGGTGAAGAGGAGGTGCTATAAATTAAGATCTCTAAGAATCATTATAATCTAGTGCAACTAATTGAGGTCCTGAGCTGAGCAAACATACTATAACATGGATATTCATGAGATAACTGAAGACTTTAAATGTAGAATTGGCTAAATAGTACCAACAAAATATTTATAACTTAGCTGTGAAAATGGGTTGTGGTTAGATAAGAACACATCCATATGTAGAAATATAGGGATGAAATGAAATAGGTTGAGAACATTGCTTTAAAAATCACTCATTTAAGTAAATCAAAAGTGGCAAAATCTTGACAATGTTGAATGGTGATTTATATATGGTGATTTTTAGGTTATTCTCTCCTATTTTTAGGTTATTCTTTGTATATGTTTTCAAGGAATTTTAAAGTAGTCAAATCGTGTAGTTATTTTTTTTTAATCTTCTAGATCTCTTGCTGTCTATGGAACAAAATCTAAACTCATGAGCTTGCCTTATGAGTTGTTTCATAAGCTGAGCTCCAACTAGTTTTCAACCTCTTTTTCATTTCCCCATGATTCTGTGGTCCATAGCTCCTTTTCCTACACCTACATACATGTCCCCCAAGTCTGTGTGCATCCCATTATCACTGCCCAGAATGTCCTTGCTCTCATTCTCACATAGCAAATGTATTCATCTCTAAAGACTCAGCACAAAATATTTTCCACCAAGATAAGAAAATCTGTAAAACTTAGTTGTTTTCTCCAAGTTTCCTCTTAATTCATGTAAGTCTTTCTACATTCTGTTGTAATTACCAAGCCTATGTCTCTGGATCTCTGTATTCCTAGCCTGCAGACATGGAGTGCTGGATAACTGTCAGATAATTGTGTAAATATCCAAATAGCTCTTGATTTGTAGTGAATGTCTACAGAGTCAGTCCTTTCTTGGTAAATCCTTTCTTTGGTCTTCCCAATACCTAAAGAGGATAAATACAGAAAAAAATTATTTTTTATCTTGGCAATTTTTTTCCCCATCTAGTAAATCTTCTTAGAGGTTTGATTTCTCTAAAATGGAAAAGTGATCACAGTTCTAAATTCCTGGGCTACAGAAATATGCTAATTCATTTATAAACATCACCAACAAATTGGCTCTGTCATTAAGATTTAATGGCTCTTAGAATAGCTGGGATTTATCTTTAGAAAAACACTGAGACTTGATTCCTTTAATGAACTTTTTTCCCTGATCCAGCAATACCTAATTTCTATTTAATTGCTTCGTGTTGACATTAAATTTAATTCTTTGGGTTCCTCCCCAAAATACATCCTCAGGGAAGCTGCTCTGAGGCTGTTTGACTGCAAGACATCATTTTTTTTCCTTAACCCATGAATTAAAAGGTTTGAAATCATGTCCTTTCCTCTTTTTTAAAAAATTTATTTTAGGAAATCTGTATATTATTGATTTTGCAGTAGATTCAAGTTTTCTGAATGCTTTAAGATTAAGTTAACAAAATTTGGCAAAATTTGGACTTTTGTAACCCTCAAGGCTTTTAATGTGCATCCTCTAGTTAAATGAGTCTTCACTTTAGTGTGACACTAGGATGTTTTTAAATGACGGCAGCAAAGATAATAAAAGCTTAAACATGAGTCATTGTTATGATTTAAGAAGGAGGTGTACCCCAAAAGCTCAGGCATGAAACAATGCAAGAAAGTTTAGAGGTGAGATGATTGAATTATGGGAGGCTTGACCTGACCAGTGCCTTAATCTACTTGAATGGATTAAGTGGGTGTTAGCAGTAAGCAGGTGACTGGAGGAAGTGGGTCATTGGGGGTATGCCCTGGAGGTATATATGTTGTCCCTGGTAAGCTTAGTCTTTCTCTGCTTCCTGATTGTTATGTTCTTAGCTGCCTTCCTCCTCCTCCACACATTTCTGCCATGATGTTCTGCCTCACCTGGGAGGCCCAGAGCAACAGAGTCAGCCATTTGGGGACAGAGACTTCTAAAACTGTGAGCCCCAAATAAACTTTTCCTCCTATATACTTGTCAGGTCTTTTGGTCATAGCAGTAAAAAAAAAAAAAAAAAAAAAATGGCAGTCATCAACTAATCTCTCTGGAGATTGCTCGAACGGAACGACTCCCATCTCATCTTTTCGCTGACGCCACTCATCCTTCAGGACTCCCTGGACCCCGATAGGGCAGGACCCCGGCAGATAAGTATAATGACATATACACACACTGTGATATTATTCAGCACTGAAAAGGAACAAAGCATTGATTCATGTTACAATATGGATGAACCTTGAAAACATTGAGTCAACTGAAAGAAGCTAAACATGAAAACTACACAGTGCATTTTTTCATGCATAGAAAATGTTCAGAATAGGAAAATCCATATGGAGAGTAGATTAGTGGTTACCAAGGGCAGGGAGGGTTGAGGGTAAATAGGGAGAGAGACTGCTAATTGGTTTCTTTATGGAGTGATTGAAATGTTCCAGAATTAGTGGTGATGGGCTCACAACTCCACGAATGTACTAAAACCATTGAATTATACACTAATAATATGTGAATTATATGTCAATAAGGCTAGTTTATTCTTAAGCCTAGGGGGAAAAAAAGAGAAGCATTATTTTTAAAGTAATGTTAGCTAATGCAACAAGCAAACCTAGATGTTAGAGTGACTTCTCATGACCAATTTGATGTGTTTCTTCATTCACATAACTGTCCAGTGCAGGTGGAGGGAGACAGGAGCCACCCAGCCAATCTTTGAGAGATCCAAGTTCTTCCCATCTTTAATCTCTAGGATCTGCATCCTCTGCACCAGGCTGCCTCTATATTCAGTTAGCAGAAGGAGAAAGACAGTGGGAAGAATCATATACAGTTCTCTGCCTCTCAGCTTAGGATAACTCCACCTCATTTCTATTTGAACTTCACTGTGTAGCATAGCACACCAATTGTCAGAGACTGTTGAAAATGGAACTTAGTCATGTGTCCAGAAAGGAGGCTTGTTTGGCAAGTGGCTCTCCAGTCCCTACCATAGCATTCCCAACCTTCCCATCCCTTTCACCCTCCCCAACTTGCTGTTGCTTATCTCTGTTTATTATGTTTTATGCATCATCTAATATTAATTCTGTATTATATACAGTATCAGACTTTAATTAGGCACACATGGTACATACCTGTGAGAAAAACAAGATTTCTTTTCATCCTTTAAGGAAAGTGATCAAAGATAATAAAATGGGAATTTTTAATCTGTTCTTTCACTCCTGTTAGCTCATGGTCTTGTCCTCAGACATGTCTTTCTTCAGAAAATCTATTCCTGACACTTCCTCTTCTTCCAGGATATTCACTGGCTCCTTGTTGCCTATAGATGTGGTTTTCACATTACTGTCTGTAGACTGATTTTTGTTCATAATAAAATTATAAAAATTAAGATAATATTGTGTGTATGGGTGTTATTTATATGATTGTCAATGCCCTTACTAAAGACATTTATTTAAGAGATTTCATTTTTCTGATTCGGGGTGTGAAAATATTATTTTCTTTCATGAAACTGTGGTGCTGGGTGATTATTTTTAAATGTCCTTCCATTTCAAAATAGATTTAACCTTTTAATTTGTCAAAATGTGGGCAAGCAGGTGCTCAGAGAGGTACAAAGCTTTAAAAAATGTCTTTTGAGAGAAGAGTTTATACAATTGCTACTCACAGAACATTTGGAAAGCACATGATCTACATAGTCAGGACCATATGACAAATATTTTGGCCTTCTTAAAAGGCCTGTGCCTATCTGTGGTTCATGGAGATTAGAATGAAGGGTCTCTTGGGAATTTAGAAAAAGTTACAGACAAGATAGGCGGCTTATACTCGATCATGTCTGAATTGGCCATGAGACTGCTGTTATTCATGAAAAAATTACTTATGATCCTAACTACAATCCATAATGCTCATTTTCAAAACCCATTTGGTCAACTTTTTCATTCTTATGTTTACTTGAATTTATGATTACATTCAACCTTGATCTTGCATTTACTTAATGTAACCCAAAAGTCAATTTGGCTTTACATTTATTTATAGACGTACCTTCAAATCCTCTCTACTTAACTCTTATTTTAGAAATGAACCATTTAAGGGGCTGGAGCACCATCATATAAATAAATAAAATAAAGGTCCACCACCAACAACATATTTTTAAATTCTTGTGTATTATATGTATATGTATAAATGTATTATAAATGTATATTATACACAAGAATTTAAAAATAGAAATGAATCATTACAGTCAAAAACCTCAAAATTGAACCTAAGAATCCCTAGCACAGAGTTAATTTAGTAAATGTATACCCTATAACTCACATTGATTGACATCCTGTACCTGGCGCAGTGTGTGTCCCTACTAAGCCACTGGGGCTTAGTTTTTATCAACAGAAAAAAGAAAGAGTGGGCCAGTCTAATTTCTAATGTCTCTTTATTTTTTAATTCTGCATACATTAAATTATTAATGCTGTGTATATATTTACTTCATGGTAATATCATATCAAAAGCTTTGTTTTTTATTCATGGTTATAATCTGACAAACTTCACAGTAATTAAAATATGTGTGTATGTTTTAAACTGAAGTAGAAACGATCTGCCATTTAGGTGTCTTGGAAAGAGAGATAGAGGCCAAGTTTGCTTGTTATCCATGACATGCTTCAACAGAGCTAGGCTTCAGCAGCAGTTTGATCATTACCTCAAGAGCACTGTACAGCTCATTGAGTTTCTAGGACCTTTCTTTCCAGAAATATGTGGGCTGAAGCTGGTAGTGAAGGGGCAGAGATCCAAGGTGGGCCAATATGTATTTATATGTTGCAGTGAGAGGTCAGAAAATAAGCATTCGCACTAAAAATATGAAGATGGGACTCAGAATAGATCCATCTGGAGCCACAGGATTGATCAGAAAAAGAGATAATCTGTCAACATTAATGTTTCTCTTCTTGAAAAGGAGTGCTAAGATAATATCAGTTTGGAATTGCTGAAGATGAGCAAGAATAGAAAAACCTTTCTTCGTTCAGACAAAAATTTTTACCAAGAAGCTTCCCATCACTGAACCTGGGTAATTAATCTCATTAAGATGAGATGGGGGCAGGGGGTGGCATTGGGAATATAGTATTCTGTAGTCAGCAACCTTGATTCAAAGTCTGGCTCAACCACTTAAAAGCTTTATTAAACTATTCAAGTCATGCACCTTTTCAAGCCTATGTGCCTTCAGCTATACAGTGGAGATCAGCAGAAGCTCATGATAAGGATTTAAAGAACTATGACCCCTGAGCACACAGTAAGCAATTGAGGAATCGATACCATTTTTCTTATTGCACCAGCCTTGCATACATATCCCAAAATCTATTCGACCAATCTTTTCTGTCTTTACCATTTTTGCTCCAAAAATTCATCTGTTTAAATTTTATGAAACTGTTTGCAGTTTTACTCCTTTTCTTCTTCTTCTCTTCCTCTCCTCTCTTTTCTGATCCCTCAGAGTAGGTAAGGATGGGTGGTAGCCATGTGCAGACTGTTCTTAAAGGAATATGACTTCCAATTAGCTGTGTGGCCTCTGAAGTTTTGGATCTGGGGATTATTCTTCAGCCATTGCAAACCAGACAAGGAGAATTATGGTCTTATTTCCTCTCCACCTCCTCCCCAGGCAGAGCTACTGCTACTGCTACCTGCTCAGGTGTAAGAGTCTGTAAACAAGTCAGGATGGTGCCTGACAAATATTAGAGTCTGTAAACAAGTCAGGATGGCGCCTGGCAAATGTTAGAGTCTGTAAACAAGTCTGGATGGCGCCTGGCAAAATGCCAGAGGGAGTGGTTTGTGAGGTGGAGCCAGCAAGCCATTAAGTGTGGAGATTTCTTATTGGTTGACTGCTGTATCTAGTTTATGCTAATTAAGATAAGCTGTGTGGAATGTATAAATACCTCTGTTGTCTTACAATAAACGACTCCTACTCCTGCTGTATCAAACTACACAAGTTGCTAGTCACCCCCTGGTTATTTTGCTGCAGCCAGACTGCAGCACTCAGGGCTGCAGTGAAAGCTGCATGGTGCCTACTTCAAGGACTGCAGGGCAGCCACAGGAGTGGTGCCGCTCTGGACATGTTTGAGAAGGGCAACTGCCAATGGGTGGGATGAGCTCTAGTGTCTCAAATAACTACCTACCTGTTAGACACCAGCCTGGTAGTTTTTCCCAGCTGAAGCTCAAGTTGCTGTTGAGATCACCCTCCTCCCATCTGTGCTTATTAATGTTTTGTCCATTCTTCAAGGTCCATGTCAAAATCCAGCATAAAGTCCTTTCTTAGTGTCCCCTGAACTTCTTCCCCTCTCAGCTCATAGCATGTCTAATAGCAGAGACTTTTGTCTTTAAATATCCTCGATTAATCTGAGGAAATGTCTAGGGCCTCCTCATGTAAAAGAACCCCTTTAAAAATGTTTGTTCTACATAGACTGGCTCTGAACAATTTCTTGTAATTTTCTCATTTTTTGCTTTGATAACCATCCTCTGTTTTTTAATCCAACCTAACCCTGATACTTAAATTAACTAATTTTATCCTCCCTGGCTTCTGATTCTGACCACATGGGGGGCTGATCATTTGCAAGTGAAGTGCATAGAGGAAAGAGGTCATGGGATGATTTTAACTGATGGGTGCTGTGTTCATTCATTTGAGTTATAGTGACAAGTGTATTTTATCCTTGTTTGAACAAGAGTCCAGGGACTGGTTTTCTATGTAAAATGAGGTTTTGAACATAGCAGGTGCTCAAACAATTAATAATCTGAACTTGATGCACTGATTTATTTAGCAATCTGGAAAAGTAATACAAATGCAGTCTCTCTCTCTCTCTCTCTCTCTCTCTCTCTCTCTCTCTCTCTCTCTCTCTCTCTCCCTCTCTCTCTCTCTCTCTCTCTCTCTCTCTCTGTGTGTGTGTGTGTGTGTGTTGCATAAGCAGACAGAAGTAGAAAAGGCAATGACAGCAGTCTAGTCCTAGGTTACATATTTGAAATTTTCTTTCTGTGACTTCTTTTGCACTTTACTTCATGAAGACAGCATCCAAGTCCAGATGATCAATTCCAGCTTCCAGTTTGGTTTCTATGAATCGCTCCTCTGCTAAGACCTACTGTATCCAAAATATCATGCTGACATTTATAAATCAGTATGCTTTTTTCAAGATGTTACCTCTTTTTTAATATCTGATTACCCCTGGGTAAAAATCTGTATGCATATGCAACTAGAATAAGATATATTCCATGCTTATGTAATTATATCAAAATAGATTCTGCTGTCATGTATAACTAAAAAGAACCAATATTTTTTTTTTTTAAAAAAAGAGTTATCTCTTGAAGCAACATTTATATTTTACTCTTTCTCTGTTATCAGTTATAAATTACTATCATCTACCAGTACTGGCCATTATCAAGAGGTAGGGGACATAATAATACGAGGTCCCCAACTGGCAGATCGCCTGAGTCCCCTGGGAGCTTTTATTCTTCATCCCATCCCTGCAGATTCTGAGTCAGGATATTTGGGATGGGCCAGGCACTAGGAATTTTTTTTCTTTAAAAAGCTTCTTAAATGGGGCTAATGAGGAACTGATGTAGGAACCACTGAGATAAAAAGATTAGGTTCTTCCCATTAGGAGCTGATGAGCTGCTCAGGAAAATAAGACATATGAGCAAATAACTCATAAGTTTTAATTATATGATGAGAGACCTCCCATCTTATAAAGTGTTCTCACATACCCCATTTCTCTGCAGCTAATGCATTTTTTAAGATTCTATCTTTTCTTATAAGTAGGTAGTGAGGCAAAGACTGGCTTGTCTAGAAACCCAATGTCCTGACTGAGCCCAGCTGCAACACAGCACACCCCTTGCCCTTAACTGCACAAACTGACTGGGTGGGGGATCCGTGGTATCTGTCAATGGTGAAACAAATACCAGAGCAGCAAGCAGAGGACTGGGAGGTACATCTACAAGTAAAATGAAACTGACAGTGCAGAGACACTCTGTGACCAGGTGTTTCCCAGGCATTTCATTCTGACTTGTGTAATGATAGGATTAACATGTTTTGCTATTCTTGATGCTTATTTTTTATTTTTTTTTTAATTTTTTTCATAGTTGTAGATGGAAAGAATGCCTTTATTTTATTTGCTTATTTTTATGTAGTGCTGAGGATCAAACCCAGTGCCTCATGCATGCTAGGCAAGTGCTCTGCTGCTGAGCTACAGCCTCAGCCCTTATTTTCCTTTAAGAAGCTAATGTGAAGGGAAGTGACTGCTCTATACTCCCACCTTGTCAGTAACCCCCATGCTGTTTCCCAAGGCTACACATGCATGGTCTCACCCATTTTGTGCTGGCCCAGATCTTTATGATAGTGTCTACAGGGATACTCATTAAAGTACAAGATAACAGGTATTAGATGGTGGACATGGGGATGCCATTTGTCAGAAGTTTTGTTTATTTGTTTTTTTTTAAGCTTTTATAAAGTGATAGACATAGACAGAGGGCAGAATTCCTATAAGAGCTTTAAAGCTATGCATTCAGACCTTAGTTCTTAAATTCTGTTCATGTGACAAGACACCTGTAGAATAAAATCCAAGCTTATTAGTGCACATGAAAGGCTCCTTCCTCATTACTCTGACCCTGCTGACTCCCTAGTCTTATGCTCTTTGTCCTAGTTCTAAAAGACTTCTTGTATGTTCCCACAACATTCTTATTTTTTACATGCCCTCATCTTGGCTACTGGTACTCATTCTGATAAAAATAACCCTCCTTGTTCATGCTCCCTGGATGAACTTCCCTGACTTTACAATACCTACTCAAGATTTTGTTCAAGTGTTATTTACCCCTCCAAAGCCTTCTTTGGCAATACTCCACCCAAATACAACTGGCCATCTTAGTAAATGCCAATTTCGTTAGTCCAATGGCTCTAACCGAAAAATTTTGAGTCATCCTATCCTCTCCATTTCTCCTGTACCACATCCCATCTACCAACCATCTAATCATCTCTCAGGTCAGAATATATCCCAAATACAGTCACTCTTGGTCATCTAAAAAGCTCTCACCCTTTTAAAGCTGCATTCTGCTCTTAGCTTGTTTCTTTTAATAACTTCCAAATAATCTTCTCTGTTTCCATCTTAGCCCCATTTGTATGGATTTTTCTACATGATAGGGTGTTCCTTTTAAAACAGAAGGAAGACCATGTCACAACTCTTTAAGCGGGTTTTCATCTCACTCAGAAAAACCCTCACTACTAATAACTGCCTAAGAGCTAATACTTAGGCAGTAAGGCCCCACTGTCTTCTGACCTCCTCTCTACTTCTCTCTGAACCTATGAGGGCTCTTGTTTCCTGTACCCCTTCAAGCACGTTCCTGTCTCAGAATCTTTGCACTTTCCGAAACCCTCTTCCCTTGATAACCACATGTTCATTCCTTTACTTCAAGTCTCTGCTAAGTTGTCATCTCTGTTAGGTGACCTATCTCTTAGGCCTTTCTGAAGTGTTAGCACAAAAAAGCAAACATCACTTCAAACCACACAATCCACCTGAATGTGCTTTTTCCCCATCCATAGTACTTCTCGCCACCTGAACACAACATACATTATTTGTTCACCATCTCTCTTCCCATACACAGAAAGAATTTTGTTTGTTACTATGACTTTAATACTCAGCATAGTGCCTGGGTAAAAATGACCTGAATAAAACCATCCAATGTTGTGATTCATTGGAATTATTTATTTATATAATTGGGTATTTTTCCTAATTTGACAGGAATTCATTTCTTAACCATTCTTATCTCCAGTATCATAGCAAATAGTAAGTATTCAATAAAAGTAATCCATGGGTTACTACCTACACAGTGCCTTTTATGAAGCACTTTGAAATCCTTAATTGCCGGTTTACTAGTGGAATACATAGCTTTATACATACAGTATAAAATCTCTAATCTGTAAGAAGCCATCGTACTATACAGAAAGCTTAAGAAAATGTATGGAGAAATTTGGAGAATGATTGTCAAAACCACTTGTTTCATCCGTGGTCAGAACAGAAGGCCTCCTGTTGTACTGACACCCTCTGAGACATGAGAGCAAGGGTTGTCCTGTTCACTCATCACTGTTCTAGACCAATAAAGTCCCAACTATTTAAATTGCCTATTGGTTCACTAAGGCAGCATCGCACGGTGATTTAAGAGCAAACACTCTGCCCTCAGACTGTATATGTTTAAATTCCAGCTTGAACAGTTCCTAGTTATTTGAGCCTAGGCAAATTCTTAGCCTTTCTTTCCTTGGATATAAATAGGCACACGAACAGGAGACCTCAAAGTACTGATGAAAGGATTTAAGGAGATATAGCCACAAAATATATAAAACTATACTTTGTTAATAGTAGGATCTCAAATGATCTATTGTTATTTAAATTATTATAAAATACAGTTTTCATTACATTTAATTGTACACAATAACTGCTAATTAGGTATTTCCTAAAAGGCTTTGCTAATCTTGACTCAAAGAATAAATAAAAACGATTCATGATCAAACTCCATTTTATGGTCCATACATTCTCTTCTGTTTAAAATGCTTTGCCTGGCACATCCTTCACTCAGCTCAAGAGGAGTTATTATGCACTCTTCATTAGAAAATTCCACATTAGTGGTTTTAGTTTGTGTTCCCTGTGGAAGACTGAAGAATGATTGCCTTAGTAATACATGGTATTAAATGTAAGGTTGATATTAACTTATTTAATACTTCACTATTAAAAAGCACCAGGGACTTTTATCTTCACCATGAAAGATACAGGACAGGTCACGGCCTTTCTCATTGTGTAGGGAGCTCATGACAGGCCTGGGGACCTGGTGAACAGGAAGCATCAGGAAGAGCTACAGCATGGCCCATCGTAGGTGTCTCAGTAGAGACAAAGCTAGGTACCCAACTACTTTGGTGCAAGGAAAATTATGCCAAAATGGGGGGCAGGAAGAAACATTGAATTATACTCAGAGAAGAAGAAAATAGAGTCTAAATCTCTCACTTCACAGAGTCAGACTTCAGGTCTCCCAAAGTCTATTTGATGCTCTTTACATTCTTGCAGCTCTTGGGGCTGGTAAAAGAGATTGTGACATAATTGGAAACCTGGGAAAAGTTCCTGATGATTTTTAAAAGGCTCATAGATTCCGAGTGAGAATAAGGAGACAAAATAGTAATGGGTTAGAAAATACAAAACATCACTTGTTGTGTGATGTGGCCTTTGAAAATGAATGGCTATGCTCTGAGGTATTTTTTTCCTTGGGGGAACTGGCCAGATGAACTGGCAAATGAAGGTAGAAGGACGGTACTGTTCAGCATCCCTTCCAGGGACACTGTATGAAAATGGGTCAGGTCCCAGCTACAAATATGAATGGAGAGTCATTGTTCCCTGGGTGACCTCAGGAAAGGCATTTAGCTCTGAGTTTTTGATTAAGTGAGGGAAAAAGACACTTCACAGGCTGAAGATGATTTTTTTTCCTAAAGGGCTTTGCCAATTTATGTCCATTGAAAAAGCCAATTAACTCCTTCCAGTCAAAGAGATAGAAAGGATTTGGAGTCATCAGTGCATGAACAAAACTGAAAAGATCATCCACCTTGAACGATCTATGATCACCTTCATATAAATCAGCCATAAGATTTCATTTTTAAATCTTTAAATCTTTGTTAACTTTACCAGAGTGGCAACCAGTTGTGCTATAAAGAAAAAATATATATATTATCTACAAGTATTTGTTGCTTTAAAACAAACCCAACTTAAATTCAGAATTGTGCAAAAATACAAATGGCGGAGTGACTTAATTTCACACATATTTATAAAACTCTTTAATATATCGAGTGCCTAATAGGTTCACCATAAGCTGCCTCATAAGTATATGAGGTACAGATGGCTTTTTGGACTCTGTCTAAAAATTATTTATCAACAAGAAGGCGAAACAGAAATGTTTGAAAGTACATCAAAATATGTGCTTCCTCGGATAAGGTACCCAGCTGTAATGGTATAACGGAAAAGCCTTAGTGATTCTGATGAAATCAGAAGATGAATTTGTTCAATAGAGAAGCCATCAGCTCTTTCTTATGGGAGAGTTAAAATACATGGTCTCAAAGTGTGGTCCAGGGACCACTGTACTAGAGTCCTCAGAAGTGGTCGTTATAAACTCAGATTAACGCACTCTGCTGAATCTTGACAAGTGAATCCCCATAACTTCAGTGCACCAAGTTTCTTAGTTTTTTTCACATGTACACTCAAGTTTGTCAACCACTGGGATGGACTATTTTACCTTTGCCAAAATTGATGATTCTACTTTTTATTTTCATAAAGATCCAAAGTTTCTCAGTTCGTAATTAAATACATTTATTTCTCTGAATCTAAGTAACACTTTTTAAAGTGAATGAAAGAGAAAACCCTTGTGATGTCATTCTTGGTGAAGGTGTCCTATTTCTCATTTATTTCCTTCCTATTTCCCATTTAGCACTTTCTTCTGCATATCATTTGGTCACATGATATTGCATTTTTTTGCATAGTTGGCTCCTATCTGCTCCACTGACTTTAGAACCCGGAAAGGAGAAAATTTCCTTTAATTACCAACCTCATAGTATAGTAATCAAAGTGTAGTAAGTGCTCAATAAACTTTTGTTACACAGCTTTATCTTTGGTTAGTAAGGGTTAATGTTTGGAAGACATGTTGAACTAAAATCTTTCTTGGGTAGACTTGGGACTTTCTTGATAAAGAGGAGTCTGACCCCTAGAGGAGACCAAATAATCCCAAGAAATGCATCAGAGATAAATTAGTAAGTAGAATGCCTGGAGTCCTGCTTTGTTGTGTGATTTTTTATTTGTCTCTCACAAAGTAACAGAGGCTTGTCAGATTAAAGTGAAAAATGTTGTTTGAGTATCTGCTTCCAATTAAATTATAAGCTTTTTGAATTTATGAATTATATCTCAATAATCTCCATATCTCCAATACCTAGCATTTAGCATAGGTGTTAAAAAGAAAACATTTGAATTAGACTGAATGTAACTTAGCATCAGGTATAGCCCTTAAAGTTGGAAAATGCCTAGAAGATGCTGTTTGTATTGCCCAGTGCCTACACAAACCAAGTTAAGTTCCTTAAAGATAAGAAATCTCTGAATACTTAAGGGAGAAGGGACTTCAGATGTCATCTATCCATCTCCTAAGACACAGATATTTCTTCTACAACAACTGTTAAAATTCCTCCAGTTCCAAGAAGCTTACTGACCTTGAAGGCAAATGTGTACATTTAAACTGCTCTAAGGATTCACAAGTTTTTCTCCATGAGCCAGAACCACTCAATCCAATGCATTACTGTGGGAACTTCTTTCCCCAGGTGACTATTTTCACGAATTTCCATGCTGGTGTACTTAAGAATTTCTGAAATGTGATAGTAATCTTAAAAATGTATAATAATGTAATAATAAACTTAGTTAACAGAGAACATTAAGAGACTGGGAGGCTTATGAAGTGGGGAAAGAAACCTGATTCCCTGCAGCCAAATTCTGTGCCAATGAATATTATGCAGGAAGTAGGACAGATGATTCTATGTATGCAGGGTCCTTCCTTGATATCTGATGATTTCCTGACACCACCACTGTCGTGCACTGAATTTGCCTTACTTCAAGCTTTTCACAAAAGTTTCAATCAGTATAAACTGATGGCAGGCTTACTGTACCCCCAAACATGAAGAATATGCCTTATAAATGCTTACTCTTTTCGTTGCAGTAAGCTCAGGCAGTATTCCAAGGTGCAAACCTTCCCCCAAACCACCTTCTAATTGCACCTCTGCTTTCTTGCATTGTCATAATCTTTTGTGCCCACTGGGCTCTACTTCCTGCCCTGTCACTTCTGGTCACAGGATGATTTTATATCCTGCCTGGAATGTCCCTTCTTTCAATCACTGCACACACATCCTTTCCCATGGTGCTTCTTGCATTCTGAGCCATGATTTTGTTTATTTTGTTCTGTTTTTGCCTTTGAGTGTCTGTTTATTTTGAGGAGAACACTGCATCCCTGAGACTTTGATCCCTTGTCCTTTTTCTTCAGTGTATCATCTTTTATGCTTTCTCTTATGGAGTCTGAGATTTTGGTGTTGTGATGTGGTGTGTCAGAACATTTCCTCTGCAAAGTATGGGTCTAGTATATAAGGTGATGTTGGGTTGGACCTGCAGCTTTAAAAAAAAAAAGACCTTGAGAAAGCAAGTGACTCTTTGTGCCCTTCCCCTAGGGGCAGTGCTGCTTCCAGGAAAAATAAAAACGAGCCTTAATTTTGTATAGGTATCCACTGAGTTCCAAGTTTCATACCTACCGAAGAGTCTGTATTAGAGCAATTCCAAGTCTAATATTTCCTCCAGAGTTTCTGCTGAAAGAACTTGCTTGCTTTCTCTTCAATTGTTCTATCAATTGTTGGCAGAGAGGTGCTGAAGTCTCCCACTATAATTATGGGTTTGTCTTCTTTCATTTTCACCAATTTTTGCATCACATATTTTGCAGCTTTGTTGTTTGCTGTATACACATTTAAGATCACTAATGTCCCTTTTAACATTGTATAGTTTTGCTCCATGTCTCTAGTAATTTTTCTTGTTCTTATGCCTACATTATAATACATATAGTATAATAAATATAGTATAATACAACATAATAAACAAATATAATGAATGATATAATAAATAAATATAATGATAAGTGTAATAATAAAGTCACTCCTGCTTTTCTTTGACTAGTGTTTGCATAATATATCTTTGTCCATATTTTTACTTTTGATCTGTGATCTGTCATTATATTAGAAGTGAGTTTCTTGTATACAGCATATAAATGGGTAATAGTTTTAATCCAGTTGGTCAACCTCTGTTCTTTTAGTTGATATGTTTAGGCCATTTGTATTTAATGTAATTATTGAAGTGTTAAGATTTACATGTGCTATTTCTTGGTTGTTCTGTTTTTGCATTTGTTTTCTTTTTCCTGCCTTCCTAATGGTTATTTCTTGTACACTTTTTATAAGGTGATGTTTTTAGAACTCTGTTTTTAACTGTATCTTTCATATAGCTTTTCTAGTGGTTGCTCTAGTTATTACATTATGTATACATTACTTTCCACAGTATACTGATGTCATCAGTTACTACTTTGAGTGAAGTATAGAAATTTTACTTCTCTTTGTTTCTCTACCCTCTCCCATTTAGGATATTGTTGTCTGTATGCTTTCTGATACCCCTTCTATATGGCTTTAGAACCACATCAGACAATATTATAATTTTTGTTTCAACCATCAAAAATCATTTAGAAAACTTAAGAGACAATGTATGCCTGTGTTTTTGCTCATCATGTATTTCTCTTCTTTTCATGTTTGCTCTTCTATCATAGCTCACTTTTTAAAGACATTCTTTTAGAACAGGTTGGCTGGGTGATGAATTCTCTGTTTTCCTCATCAGAGAATGTCTTGATTTTCCTTTATTTCTGCATATTATTTCTGCAAATTTTCCCTGAGTACTGTATTCTAGGTTGATGGAGGGTTTTTGTTGTTGATTGGTTAGTTTTAGGACTTAAACATATTGTGCCACTTTCCTCTAACCTCCCTGGTATCCGATGAGAAATGAGCTATCATTAGAATTGCTTTTCTCTTGTAAGTATGATGTCATGTTTTTCTGGTTTCCTTTAAAAATTTGTTCTATTCATTTAGTTTTAAGAAGTGCTGATATGTATCACTGTAGATTTCTTTGGGTTCATCCTCTTTATAGTTTTCTCATCTTCTTGAATCTGCAGATTATGTCCCTTGTCAAATCTGGAAATTTTTCAGATTTTTTTTTCTTTGAGCACTTTTACAGCCAAGCCATCTTTTACCTATTCTTCTGCGTCTTCAGGGACACAAATAAAAGCTCTCTTGTTATAGACCCATGTGTCCTTATAGCTCTATTCATGTTTTTACTCAGTCTGTTCACTTTATTTTCAGATTTGGTAAATTCTTTTTCTTTTTTTTAAAAAAGTCTTAACATTTTATTTGAATCATTTACATTTTTCTTGTAAAGGTGTCTATTATAATCCTTAAGAATAATGGCATTAGAATTAGACAAACATCCCTTCAAATTATAGCCCAATAATTCCTTGGCTTTGGTGAATTTACTTAACCTCATCTTATCTCCAAAAATTAAAAATAAATAAATAAATTTAAAGGATAACATCAACAGTGGCCTTGGGCTCTCCTCATGGTTCCATGAACTAATCCATCATTGTACTTTGTCTATCACCTGGCACAGGATAAATACTTTTAAAAGAAAATATCATGATGATTTTGAAATCAATGTCCTTGGAGATTATTTAACATCATATGTTGCCCAAAGATACAGTTTTTTTTTAAAAAAAAAAAAAAAAAAGTAGGGCTGGGGATGTGGCTCAAGCGGTAGCGCGCTCACCTGGCATGCGTGCGGCCCGGGTTCGATCCTCAGCACCACATACAAACAAAGATGTCGTGTCCGCCGAAAACTAAAAAATAAAATATTTAAAAAATTCTCTCTCTCTCTCTCTCTCTCTCTCTCTCTCTCTCTCTCTCTCTCCCCCCTCCTCTTAAAAAAAAGTATAATGTGTTCCCAATTTTGATTTTTCAAATATTAAATAGATTGACACAGACAGGAATGAAATGCAGCATCAACATGCTAATGATGATGTTCTCAGTCTTACAATTGTGGACACTTTTTATTTTCTTTGTAATACAATTTTGAATCTTCAAATGCTTCCAGATTAAATCTTTGTTTTTCTTCCACATTTTTTTCAAATTTAGTGATTTCCATTGTTCTATTTTCCATTTCATTTATTCCCTGCCATTGAGCCCATCAACTGAACTTTTTATTTCAGTTAGTTTATTTTTTAGCAGGATAAATCAGATTTCTAATAATACAACCCCTGCCTTTTTTGTATCACTTTCTTTGGGGCTCTTGATATATGTTGGAAACCTGTGTCCATAACAAATTAGAATTAGGCTCACTGTTTAATCCTGGAATAGCTAGGTTCCTACGCTCCCAGTGCTTATGTGGATATTCTAGAATACTCTTAATTTTTATTGCTTTTACCTTAACAAATGCCAGGGAATCATCATTCTGAGAGTGAAACAATCACCCTGTAAAATTGACCACATTACTTCCTTTTAAGATAAAAGCAATCCCTGCTTTCTTGTTCTGTTCTTCTGTTAATCATCTTCAAAAAGGGTAAGGAAAATGGAGACTGCAGAAAAGAAAGAAAGGTGAAGGAAGAGAAAAATCTTTGTAAAGCTTAGTGATGTTTTCCCTAAATCTTCTCCCAAAAATAAATACATCTTTTTATTTAACCTTTGTCTAGAAACCCTATTGTACACATTTTTAATTTTTGAACTTCCTTTCATTAAAAAGACAATAGCAACAAAATTGGGGCAATACTTCATCTGGATTATAATACTAGCCCTTGAACTCACAAATGAAATCTGCTGAGAGTTTCAAGTACTATCATTTTTATTCTGTTTGTTGTTTAGATCTTCTTTGTATTAACTTCAATTATTAAACTTCCAACAGGGTTGCATTTTTATTCTTTGATTAGGAATGTTGCTAGGAGATCATCTATTATTATCATCAAGAAAAATTGGATCACTGCAACTATATTTGTCCCTTTTGCACATGAGAACAGAGTAGCACAGTAGTTAAATATTATGCAAGTACTGATGCTTCCTAGTCCAAGTTGCCCCTAACTCACTGTAGAATCTCTGGGAAGACCCTGACCATAGTTATCCTTCAGCAGCTCTACCTGCAAAGGTGAACAAATCAGAACCTCCTCTCCTTCACAGAACTATTGAAGAAGAGTGGAGCAATGGTGTTCCAATCTCCCATGAAGGACATATTTGTTAATATGCAAGATTTGCCAATATGTGAGACCATGTGCTCTAAGGCAGCGATGTATTCAGTCTAATAATATATGATAATTTGATTTTTACAATAAAGAAATGAGTTAACTGAAGAGAGTTAATTTTTCACTCATTCTAGTTAGTCTTTCTGGGTTGTTTTTTTTTTTTTTTTTTTTCATTTTACTAGGTCTGTGATCTAGAAAACCGCAACTGCCACTAACAATACAGATTAAGCCTCGCGATGCCTCATTATTGCTGCCCTCTTGATTTCACTTTTAGTTTGGGTCTGAGTCTTTGCATACTATTAAAATAGATTCTTAGTTGAGTATTTTCTTTGATGGAACTTTATTCTTATTACTAGTTCTATACATTTTTAAGTGAGGGGAACATGCTGCTGCCCTGGTTATGTAACTTTGTAAATTTCGGTAGAAATGTGACATAAAGAAAGAAAGCTTCTAGCTAATAAGAAACAGAAGCAGAATTTCTTCTTCTTCTTTTTTTTCTTAATTTTTTCTAACAGAAAACACAGGCTTGCTTTAACTACTATTAAATTATATTTTAAGTTTTGTTCAATATGTCAGCATTAATTTTCTTCATTGAGATTTCTCATACCTACATAGTAACTCCTTTTTTTTTTTTTTTTTAAACAGGGTTTAGAGTAAAGAGAAGGTGAAGGGTTCAGGGATTTCTCAGGACTAGAAGGAAACAGAATGAATTAATTTAATGTTTGCTGAAGAGACTAAGAACTGCCTATTTTTGACTTTGTTTTCTTAAATCATTCGGGTACAAAAATTTCCTCTGTACTTAACCCCAATTTCTCTTCTTTTTTTCAAAACAAACAAGTTCCCTAAACACTGTATCTTCTAGAAGGGCAAGAGTCTGTAAAGCAGATTCAAACTGTTGATCTTTCTGGGCCATAAATTCCACTGAGATTGGTTTTCCCAGTGGCTCCTGTATTTGTGAAGGAACTTTATGTCTCCTCAGCATCTGGCTTCTAGCAGATGCCTGTGGTGAAAACCCAATCACCATGACAAACACTCTCCTGATGCCTGTCCCTTTCTGCCTAATGGACCCCAGCCCCTATAGCTCAACAAGAAGGGTGTTTGACAATGTTATCTGTAAGTACTCATTTAATGAATCCTCTTCAGATGTGATAGAAATGTCTGGCTATTTAAACCTTCCATGGCTATAAAATTTCCAATTCTACTTCTGAATATCAAGGTCCAACTCAATACTTTTGAACTTAGTCTCACCTCATCTTTAAAACTCTAAAGTCATTATCCAGTAACTTTTGTAAAATTTCTTTTACATATAAACAGGAAGCAATCAGCCCCAAGATGATAGGATGCTTTGTGTTATTTCCTGTGTGTATGTGTTGCCTCCTCAGGATTTTAAATTACTTCAGGACAGGATCTCAAAGGAGCCTCAGTAGAGAAAAGATTTTGGCATTCTCTACCACCACCATATCTAATTCAAAATAGAAATGACATCCTCGGGTCAAATAAGGAAAAGCAAGTCTAGCAAATTTCAAATTTTTCCATACTTTTTTTTTTTTAAGAGAGAAAGAGAGAAAGAGAGAGAGAATTTTTTTATTTTTAGTTTTCGGTGAACACAACATCTTTATTTTATTTTTATGTGGTGCTGAGGATCGAACCCAGCGCCCTGCAAATGCCAAGCGAGTGTGCTACCGCTTGAGCCACATCCCCAGCCCCATACTTTTTTTGAAAAATGTCATTCATTAAATTTTCTAATTTTTGATGTCCCAAGAAAATACATAGATGACTTACTGGGTAATCCTGACCTGTTTGAAAACAGAATCAAATCTATGCTCCTTATAAGTTTCTAGGAACAACTAGAATCTGCCCACATCCATTTGTTTAATTGACAGTGCTATAGTAAGTCACCAAAATATTGGCAGACATGTTAGGAAATTATTTTTGTTTGTTATTGGTTTTATGGTGCTCTACCAGAATTTCTTAAAATGAGGAATATATTCTATTTCTGTAGCACAGATGACAGTGACCTACTTGTCCTCCTTTCAAACTACCCCAACAAAAACTCCATTCTGATCACAGCTTCTATATTAGTGATAGAAGTAAAATTTGTTATAAAATATTTTTAGGGGAATGGAGACATTTTTATATCATGCATTCATAGTAAAATTGAAATCTTATATGTTCACCTTTCTCTAAATTTCTGATGGATTCAACATTATTTTTGGAGGGAAAAGAGTTCTCTGATTTACCCTCTATCCACAGCCTTCTTCCACATTATGGATTTGGAACCAAAGGCCAGAATAGCTGATCAAATCTTTTCCCAACAATGCCAGATAACTCTTTTCAATGAATCTGTATCCAATTGTTAATAAAGTTTTTTTTTTTCAGATAATTATACCTCATTTAGACCAAAAAAAATCTGATTCTTAAGTTCAACACAAAACTGTTAAAATGATTATTTCCTCAGGTGATAAATCTTTCTGACCTCTGTTTTCTTTATTTTTTGGTGGGGTGAGGTACCAGGGATTGAATTCAGGGACACTCGACCACTGAGCCACATACCCAGCCCTCTGTTTTGTAATTTATTTAGAGACAGGTCTCACTGAGTTGCTTAGTGCCTTGCTGTTGCTGAGGCTGGCTTTGAACTTCCGATCCTCCTGTATCAGCCTCCTGAGGCATGTGCTCTGTGCCCAGCTCTGACCCTTGTTTTCATAAGGTACCTTCTTTTCCTACTCCGTTCACTCTTTTTTTTCCCTCTCTGATGGATTTTTGTTTTTGTTGTTAATAGATTGTATTTTATTAAACCAGTTTTTTAGCTCATAGCAAAATTGAGCAAAAAGGACAGAGATTTCTCATACGCCTCTTGCCCCAGCCTACACATATAACTTCTCCCATTATCAAAATCCTGAACCAGAATGGTACATGTTTTTACCACTGGTGAACCTACCCTGACACATCATTACCTCCTAGAGTCTGTAGTGTTCATTTTTGGTGTTGTGTTTTCTGTGGGTTTTGACAAATATATACATGACATTTATTCACCATCACAGAAGAACACAGAGTAGGTTTACTACTGTAAAAACATACACTCTGCCTATTCATGCTTCCTTGCTCCTTGCCCCTGGCAACCACTGATATTCATATTGTCTATAGTTTTGCCTCTCCCAAATTCTCAAACAATTGTAATCATGCAGTTTAGAACCTTTTCAGATTGTGTTCTTTTACTTAGTTATATACACTGAAATTTCTTCCATGTCTTTTCATGGCTTGATAGCTCATTTATTCTTAGAATTGAAAAAAGTTTCATGTCTGGATGTACTAGTTTATTTATTCATTCACCTACAAAGGACATTATGGTTGCTTCCAAGTCTGGGCAATTATGAACAAAGCTGCTATAACATCCATGTGCCAATGGTATATGCATGTGGTTTTCAAATTAGGTAGTTAAATGCCCAGGATCACAATTGCTGGATTGAATGGTGAAAGCATGTTTGGTTCTACAAGGAACTGACAAAAGTTCTTCCAAAGTGGCTGCACTATTTCTTATTGCACGAGAGGTCCTGTTTGTGCACTGTGCTGCTCACTTTTCCCATGGGTTGATTGTGTCCGTTGGCACATAGCATTTACCAAGACAAGTGGCTGGTCAGGCACACAGTTCCCTTGTAAGGGCCATTTCTAGTCATTTAGCTGACATGCAATGCTGGTCCTCATTTGCTAGACAACTTGAAATGACTTTGTCTTAATTTCTTACGTATTTTGTTTTCCTTTTCTTCTGTTTAAATTTGAGAGACATCAATATATTTTAAAGAATATTTATCTAATAATACTCTTAAAGAATATAATAAATATTTTGATAAACATTCAAGCTTCCTGGTAACAATATGAGAAGTGAGGACTTGTACCCATGGTTGCCTATTTAGAATGTGTTTATCATTCTTCACAACTTGAAGATATAAAGTGTAATGTGAGTATAAATTGATAAATTTATAGCTATTAGATATAAAAACAAGAACAGAGATTATTCATGGGATGGTCTAAAAGGAATTAAAGTGCTATGTGAAAGAAAAAGATGGATACAATATTTTTTCTAAAATGTAGGATTTTACATCTCTACATCTCCTAACCCTTCATCCTCAAAACTATTTCTTTCCACTCCCTTGTAGGCCTCCTTTGAAAACTTGTTCCAATTTATTTGACCTATTGTTGTTATCATGAATATACTTTCTCACCCTATAGATGCTTACAAATTACATCTACTTCTTTTTCAGGGGTTCTATCATTGTGATGTGACTGGACAACCCAGACTCACTAGAGATTCCTATATAAAGCATAACTCCACTTTTTTGGGGGGAAATGGGGGTACTGGGGTATCCAGCAGTGCTCAATCATATTAAGCACTTTTTATATTTTATTTAGAGACAGGGCCTCCCTACGTTTCTTAAGGTCTCACTAAATTGCTTAGACTGGCTTTGAATTTGCAATTCTCCTCCTGCCTCAGCCTCCTCTACCATTTTTTTTTTTTTTAGTTGTTGATAAACCTTTATTTTATTTATTTACACGTGGTGCTGAAAATCAAACCCAGTGCCTCACACATGCTAGGCTAGAGTTCTACCACGGAGCCACAACCCCAGCCCTAGCCTCCTCCACCTTTTTAACATACAATAAGAAAGTAGAGATTGGGAAGCAAGAAAAGCAAAGGGCTTCTGAATTACTTCACACCTCAGTCCTCATCCATAAATGGGGATGTTAATAGGAAGCAACATCCCAGGGCTGGGTGAGAATTCATGAAGTAATGTATGTAAAATGCATTAGCACCCTGCTTATCACTTACTAAACATTCAAATATTAGGGAAAAAAGGAAAACTTCTAGTTCCTTTGCGCAGTGATTTTTCTCTCAGCCTGGGATATTTTAGGTCTAGATTCTGATTAAAAGGTCTTCAGGAGATTGCAATGAAGGAGAATTTGCCAGAGGCATCCTTTTTGCTACTGGAAGCTTCTTGCCTGAACAGTGCTAAAGATTCCCTGATCGGGTGTTTTTATCTAAACATTGTTTGGACACACTTAGCACACTTAGTGCTAGACACTGACCTTCCAGTTGATGTCTCAACACCACTGCTGACAAACACCTGGCACAGATGTGGCACTGCTTCCACCAGCACCTGTGGCGGACAGTGAGAATCTACTACGATCTGTTGCTGCTGCACCTGCAGTCACCCTCTGACCCCTTTTCATCCCTGCCCTCCATGCAGCCACTACTACTCATCCATAATTTTTTACTGGAAGTGAAATGCATTTGCTGACCTGGGAATCGACCAGAATGAAGTCACCAATACCTTCTTTTGAATGGAGCATGATATACCTCATTTCTCATCATTGTGTGCTGTTTCTATTCACCATGATAAGGGATTTTTTAGGACAACTTCCAGACCTTCCACAACTTCACAAAATAGGAAAGAATAAAGAGATATAGCGATCTCCATAGTAAGTTTAAAGGAGCTGGTCCTTTCATATAACATTCCCATTCACTGGTTTCCTCTTCAGACAATTTACAAGAAGGATGGCTGGTTACACCAACCATCACAGGGAACAGTGTTCAGTGGTAGAAGAGCCAGCTACAGACCAAAACACTGAATGGAGGAGCTCAAGGAAGTTGAGCTGTGCTGAAAGGCCAGGTTCAAAAGGTCGTTCAGCTTTTGATTCCATTTATATAATATTCTTGAAATGACAAAATTATAAAGATGAAAAAAGAGATGAGTGGCTCCCCAGGGTCAGGAAAAGGGGAAGAGGTAGGTGGTTAGGCTGTTGAAGAGTGGCACGAGGGGTCTGATAACAGAACTATTCTGCATCTTGACTGAGCTGGTACTCATGAGAATCTTCATGGGTTATAAAACTGTATTTAAAGAATACAAACACTCCTGAATGTAGAACTGGTGATATCTGAATGGATTGGTGGATTGTATCAATGTCAGTTTCTGGTGATGATACTGCACTGCAGTTATAGAAGAGGTTACCATTGAAACGGGAAACTAAGTGAAGGGCATACGGGGTCTCTATTATTTCTTACAACTACACATGAATCTATAATTATCTCAAAAGATTTAAAAACATCTATAATGGGCATTTTGAAAATTGCAACTATATCTTATAGCAATTAAGTATTAAATAAAGGGGATTATTCCTTCGAATTTTGTAGAAGAGAATGTAGCACCAGTGTTTTCAAGCTTAAAATGGCTGTGTTCTACAGGGACACAGCCACATCAATGTTTATAGCTGCACAATTCACAATATCTAAACTGTAGAAGCAACCTAAATGCCCTTCAGTAGATGAATGGATAAAGAAAATGTGGTATATATACACAATGGAATGCTACTCAGCAATAAAAGAGAATAAAATCATGGCATTTGCAGGTAAATGAATGGAGCTGGAGAATATTATGCTAAGTGAAGTAAGCCAATCCCCACCCCCGCAAAAAAAAAAAAAAAAAAGCCGAATGTTTTCTCTAATATAAGGAGGCTGATTCATAGTGGGATTGGGATGGGGAGCATGGGAGGATTAGATGGACTCTAGATAGGGCAAAGGGGTGGGAAGGACATGGGGGTAAAAAAGATAGTGGAATGAGATGGACATCATTACTCTAAGTACATGTATGAAGACACGAATTGGTGTGAAATACTTTGTATACAACCAGAGATATGAAAAATTATGCTCTATATGTGTAATATGAATTATAATGCATTCTACTTTCATATATAACAAATTAGAATTTTTTAAATTAAAAAAAAACAAAAACAAAATGAGTATAAGAACTTGTCAAAATAAAGGAGCCTAAGGAGATAAAATGAGTTATGTAGTATCCTGTATGGTATAATGCAACGCAAAAAGGACATTACATAAAAACTCTGGAAATCTGAATAAAGTCTGACTCTTAGTTAATGATTTTTAAAAAATGGCTGTGTTCTTAAAATTTCCTAATATTTCCACTTTGGGGAATGTTCCCAAGGACATCTAACCCGAGTCACCCATGTTAGAGCAGAAGTTCTTTACCCAACATCTCATCAGCCTCAGAATCTTATTTAATATTTGAAAGAATATTGGTTTATAGTTTGTCTCATTTTCTATTTTTAATATGAAAAAGTATAATAAGTAAGCAAAAAAAAAAATAAGTTAAACGATGTTTTTCCCCATAAAAATAGAAAAGCAGATGGTACATGCCTGTAATCCTAGAGGCTCAGGAGGCTGAGGCAGGAGGATTGCAAGTTCAAAGCCACTTAGTGAGGCCTTAATCGACTCAGTGAAACGCTATTTCTAAATAAAATATAAAAAGGGGGCTAGCTCAGTGGTTAAGTGCCTCTGGGTTCAATCCCTAGTACCAAGAAGAAATAAAGAAAGAGAGAGAGAGAGAGAGAGAGAGAGAGAGAGGAATAAGGAAAGAAAGGGAAAGCCAGGAGTATTCTAGAGCACTCTATAGTTCAGCCAGAGATGGCAAACATGGGGCCAGTGCTGCCAGTCAGCACACAGTCTGTGATTGATGTCATTTGTTGATCATGACACTTTATTTTCTGAAGAGTCTGGATGTTTCCTCAGAATCCTTCTTAACATACACTGCAGGTAGCCAGTGACAATGAGTTGCCAATGATTCAAGTTGCAGTGCCCATATATATGCTATTTCTCCTTCTCAGAGTGTGAGATTTTGCAGTGTACTCTATCCCCTGTGCATGCCAAATAAAAAGAGTTTTATGCATTCACATTGTTTCCGCCCCCAGTTTTACCTCAACTGAGCATGATTCACATGCTTGCTGAAGTGCTTTTTATCTTTCATAAATAAATACTCCCCAATGGGAGTGTTTTTGCATTTAAAATACAACATTAAAAAATGCAGCACCATATGCAGCTGGAAAACTGTGAACAGATTTTTAAATTCCTTTATAAATCAAGAAGAAAAAGCAAACAACGGGTCAACATGGCGGAAAGTAAGTTCTCTTGGGCAAGTGTTTATTTTTAAAACTGTTTGTCCCTTTTTGCAATAATTAATACTTACTGGCAACTGTCAATGTTAAAGCTTATCAATATCTAAATGCTGACGTCAGTTACTTGTTTTAAGATAACTTTTAATCTAGGAGAAAGAGAAGAATGGGTGATTTTAATTTATTCTATCTAAAAACACATGCAGAGTAGTGTAAGAAAAGCCATAAAAACTAGCAAATCATAGAATGGTTTGACTGCAAGACAGAACTCTTCTAGCACCCATCCTTCTGAATACCTGTTGTATTCTAGGATCATAACGTTCACACTGTGAACCAGGTTTAGAGGAATGAGCTTAAGGCAATTCACACTTCCAACCTTAGACCATGATGCGTTCCTCTAAATGAGCTCAGATCTTTGCAAAGCTGAGTTTTAAATGGTTACTGTGATGGAGGCAAGTAGACCATGAAAATCAATGTGGAAGAGGGACTGAAGGAGGTGGGAGCTGGTCATTTACAAATACAATCAAATTGTGACTTTTCTTTTTCTTTCAAATTACATGTGGCATTTTATTTTCAAAAAACCTATTGGGTTGTTAAGGACCTAAATGTTCATCAAGTTATTTGGTCCTAACTTCTTAATAAATGGGACTGTTAGATATTTCTGTTTTATGAAAATATTACTTAGACTTCAAGTGAATTTGGGACCTCTGCCCTGGGGCCCTGGGGAATAATTTCATCGATGTGATCTCTTGCATTCCTTATGAAATCCCATAAGATGGGTATGATATGGTCAAAGAAATCGAGATTCACCTGAGTTTTAGGGACTTGTCTGAGTCTACCCCACTGGTGAGTGACTGAGGTTATATGGGCGGTGAGTTGCCTAAAAATTTCATGGCAAAGGGAGGCAGAATTAAAACAAAATGCTGGCGTGACTCTCCCAGGACACCATACTTTTTCTGCAAATCCTCATTTGTCTTCTTCCTTCCAAGTTTGAGTTGACAATAGAGAGAGGTGAACTTCATTTCACCTATCTCATTTTACCAAAGGAATATTTGTGTGGATTTCATTGTTGCCCCTCCTGGGTATGTGGGGAATATAGTCTGCCCTGGTAAAGTGAGGGTTTGTGCTCAGTCTGAATAAACGATAAAATAAGATTAAAACAACTTTGGGCTCCTGTAACCAAGATGACCCTGAGGTCCTGCAGAGAACCTCTCCTCAGGTTTCCTGCAGCTAAGTGGCTGATCCAGCCCTTCATTGAATTGGACACTTGGGATCTATTTTCAACCTGGTGAGCTCCAATTTAACACTGATGAGAGCGAGGATTTTCCCTCTGGCTCCTGCAAAAATGATCCCTGATACCATCGTTTTTAACTTAGAGGGACAGGTGATATTAAAACCCAGAGTCTATTGAATGCTGATAAAACCTTTACAGGATTTTCTGTTTTGGCCTCTTTCGTAATGTGTGGTTTAAAACACAGTTCTCTCCAGGTTCAACCAGTTTCTGCGTCGCTTTTGTTGAATAGCATTTTACATGCAGCCATCCGAACAGCTTTCCAGCTTATTTCAATAAGCTTATAAAAATTTAATTTAAAAAAAAAGATTTATTATAAAGCTGAGTTAAAATGACTCACATTTAGACACAAAGGTATCTCTAAGATTGAATCTTTCTTTGATTTGAATAGCTTCCAGTTGTTCAGATATTTATTGACCTACATATTATTTGACATTCTTTCTGCTGGAAAATAGAGACCCAAAGGGGAGCAAGCACAGAGACCCCCTGTATAAATAGAAGACGTGCAGTTAGAATTCCACTCTTGTGGTGGTTGGCAATAATAAGGCATTTACCAGTTCTGAGGGCTACAGGGAGAGAGTAGAGGGTTCTAGATAGTGCTACCAAGGCAACCTTTGAGAAGAGGTGCTCATTAAGTTTTATCCTGAATCTCCAGTAGGAGTGTTGCTGGGTGAATATGTTGAGAAAAGGAATTCAGTGCAGAAAAAAGTATGTACTCAGAAATCAAAGGCCAAAATGGTGTGCTGGGAGGGAGGAAGCCCATAGCTGAGAATTACTGGACTATAAAGTGATGTGGGCAGAACAGGAGACAAAGCCAGCGCACATATGAGGTTTTGATGGTCAATGATCCTGAAGGCTGTAGAAGTGAATGGATTTTGTTAGCACAAAAGTGGGGGTTGAGCCAGGTGCAAACTTCATGGATCAGCAGAGCCTTTATTTAGCGGTGGATTCACACCTCTGATGGACCCACTTTCCTGGTGGAAAATGAGCCATCGGCCAAAGGGGGAGTCTGTGCTTATATAGGTTACACTGAGAGGTGACTTAATTAATGAGTGTGTCAGTTTGGGCACTCAGGAATTTGAGATCTGTTTCTACTGGGCCAGATGGAGGGTCTGGGTTCAGCAGTCAGTACCTGGGATCTGCTTTTACTGAGCCAGATGGAGGGTTTGGGGTCAGCAGTCAGTATCTGGGAAAGGATTTATTTTGGGAAAGATCAATGCTTTGGCCTCCTCCCAGAGACTGTCATTCTAGGCTTGATGGACAGCTCCTCCCCAGGGCTTATCTTGTCACTGGGAAAGAATGTATCGGGAAGGGATCAATGTTATCAATGCGTTGCTTTCTTCCTCACTCCTCCTTCCCAGGCCACACTATTTGGGGGTTTGTCATTTTCCATATCTAATAGGTTTTATAAGGAAAGAACAAAAGGGCCGGGCCATGACCTGATCAGATTTGCAAATTTGTCAAAAAAAAAAAAAAAAAAAAAAAGTCCCTCTACTGGCAGTGTGAAGAATGGCTTGAACAGGTATGAAACCCAAACAGGGATCCTGCTTTCCCTTGGGGATGACTATGAATGTTGCTTGTCACTGCGGAGGATGGGAACAAGTAGGCTGAATAGATACTAGGACCTTGCAGGAAAGTACATGTTGGAGTAAAATCTGTGAGATTTTCAAAATGTTATAAAAAGTAATGTTTTGTTTGTTTGTTTTTTAAAAAAAGGCCTTATGGACCAACCTAGCCAACTTGAGCTTGCCCAGGTTCTCTGCATAACTGATTGATAGTCCCCTCATTAATGACTTACCTGGAAGGCCACACAGACATTTGAGAGTCAGAAGCTCGAAGACCATCCATCCATGTCCTTTTACTTTACAGTGAGCATTTTAACTCCTCTAACCTTTGGTTTTCTTTTCAGAGAGTGGTGAGAATTACATGATAATTATTTAATCTTAATTTAATTTATCAAATTATAATTTATTCAATTATATTATTTGTATAACTTAATTATAGCTGCTCAAAATCTG